>NW_024802937.1:1062796-1090878 GCF_019175285.1 Sceloporus undulatus
TAATAATAATAATAATAATAATAATAATAATAATAATAATAATAATAATAATAATAATAATAATAATATGTGCCCCATATTAAATACAGCTAAGCTCATGTCAAATCACATATCTTTCAAATTAACCATCAGCCCTTTTGACACATATGACTTGGAAGCTTGGTAAAATGAAATAAACATTGTATTGCTGAATAGCTCTACAATTTGGCTATTAGGCAAAAACAGAAGAAAGCAAACTACATTCTCCTAACACAAAAAGAAGGAAATTCTGTTTCTTGACAGGAGATTATGTTTATTTTTCAGTGTTTATATCAAGAGATTGTAGGGTTTGGAAGTTTTTTTTCGGGGGGGGGGGTGGGTTGGTGGTGGTGGTGGTGGCTTTGGTAATTTAAGATGACAGCCCTGCTAAAGACTCTGAAGCTTCTGGGTTTGATGTTGCATACAACTGGAAGACTTTGAAGCTCTGACCTTAAGTTAAGCTCAGTGCTTGGGGACATGTGTCACTCAGCTGCACAATTTCTCAGTTGGAATGATAAGCAAAAAGTGTTCTCCAGCTATGTTAATTATTTTTTTAGAAATGTAAAATGTCACTGATTTTAGACCTATTGGTTAAATCCTGCAGATTTGCATGAACCCTTTCAGTGAATTTAAATTATCCTAGTGCAATTACACCTGGTGTGATTCCAGTAACAGCTGGGACAAAAGATTTGGCAAACTATAAGATGATCTCCCAGACATTCCATGTACAGACCCAAGTGGTGATTGAATTTAATTCCAGCACTGGTGATAGGACTTACTCCCCTGTATTTAGGGTGGCAGACTAGCTTAGAAGTACATGCTGTCCACATAGTGTATATAGCTGTTTGCAACCACTCCTTTCCCTTTAGTATTTGCTGCCTGAGGCTGCTCTTTCAAGTTGCCTGATGGGAGGGCCAGCATTAAATTTGCTATGCAAGCCCAAATAACAAATTATTTTAATCATAATATAGTTATTCCTTATGTGAGAATATGACCTGTTGAATTCAGTAGTGCTTGTGCATGTGCATATGTGTGCACATACGCCTCCAAGTTACCTGTCAATTTATGGCAAACCCATGAATTTCATAGGGTTTTCTTAGGTAAGGGATACTCAGATGTGCTTTTGCCAGTTTCCTCCTCTGATAGTTATTGGCAAGCTCATCTCCAAGTAGTAATCAGGGCTTACCCTGTTTAGCTTCCAAGATCAGACAGGATCTGGTGCCTTTAAGGTATTTAGGCCCCTTCAAGTAAGCATTTATTAGAGCCTAGCTTGCAGTGCACTTCATTATTGCCATTTTAGATTCAAGGATCTGTTCTTAGTTGTTTCTCTTTTACTAATACTCTCTTGTAAAAATGTATATGTGCACTCACCCATCATAGTTATGGCCAACACTAACCATTGTGATTGTCTGGTTGGCATTTTTCCAACGTCACATCATAATGAAAATTACTGTTGACAACTGTGATCACCAGATTTTCTTCCCTGTGTTTAACAGTATATTTGGGGGAACAAGGATCAACTCATATAAAGAAGAAAATAATATGTGGTAATGTTATTAAATTAAACAGCACCTCAAACTTGGAGGTGACTGATAATGAACAAACGTTCTACAATAGATATTTCCTTCTGACATGAGTAATACCATTTTTAAGGTCAAGAATAGAAGGTTGGAAGTATACTTTCAGCCTGAGCCTATGCAGTCCCTCAACTCAGAGGAAGGCAATGGCCCTCCCCATTACCCAAAAAAGATGGAGGGCTGGGGCACACCAACTGTGTCAGCTTCTCTTTTAAATGTTGAGGGGATTTGCAATGTTCAGTGTTTTAGCTGATGCAACATACCTTTCTGTTCCATTCTGTCTAACTTTTCTCCATCCTTATCGAAAGGTGACAGTAGCAGAATCTGACTCACTTTTTTTCTCCAGAGTCCAGAGAAAGCTCTCCAACCAATGGATGATGATCTGGATGGATGTATGCTTGTCCCATGAAGCCTTAACAGTTTTTACCAGGGAAGACAATGATGGAAAACCAACCAGGACATCAGCCAGGGAATGGATTGTAGAGAACACAGAATCATCTGCAGGAGGCAACTCTTGCGTGTATTCCAGCTGGCTATCCAGATAAATAAACTGATGCATCTTCAGTAGTAATTCAGTGATGACAGCGGCAACTGATCCTTCAGCACAAGGGATATGGAGGTTGTAGGGCTACATGTTGCCCATCCCTGCTGAAATAGGATGCACTATATATCTATGGAGGTAAGCGTGTAGAGGATTTACCCCATTAGTGGTTACTTTGTCAGTTATATCAGGGGTTCTCATTCTGGGATCCTTCAGATGTTTTGCTCCCAGAATCCCTTCAGTTAGAGGACCAATGTCTGAGAAGAACTGCATATTAAACCCGTTCAGATTAAATCTTATAAATCTCAGTGTACTGAATGCTAAATCACATTGTATAGTGACAGACTTGCTTTCATATGAGTATGAATGGATATAATAATGCAGATTGCATTAGTTTCAAAAGCATCTGAGAAGATTCAATAAAGAGTCTCAAAGAAAGTGTCAGTGGACTGAAGATGATTCACTAATCTTCACAATTCAGAGGCATAGCTATGTTAATCTGGAAAATAAATATGCAAAGGGATCTTGTAGCACCTTTGATACTAATTATGTGAAAGATGTTGTAGCATAAGCTTCTGTAGATTTGGGCTGATTCCTCAGATGTATGTGTATCTGAGAACATAAACCAAGTCTATGAAAGCATATGCTACAACCTCTTTTGCAGAATTAGTTCCAAAGGTGTTACAAGATCCTTTTGCATACTAATCTGAACAAGTTAAACCCAAAGTAATTACTGGAAGTTTTTGTTAAAGACTTAGTCTGGTGATCTTTTAAAAATGTTCAATGAAAATTTAGAAGGTTAGTTACTCATAGTATGATGTATATCAACAACCTTTATTTCTAAAGTGCATAAACTATAGTGACAATGTGTAAATCTAACAATCTGCCTTCTCATCTACCAAAACAAAAAACATAGCTGTTTACTATATTTGGATATTTTTCCACTTTGCTTTTCAGTTAACTAATTTTTATATAGTTTGAAATATGGCTTAAAATAAGGTAAACATGGCTTAGAACAATGCACAATTTACATTAGTAACATTGCCAGTAGTGCTTAACTTGTCATAGAGCAAGTAAAAACCACTTAAGATATGCCTTCTGCTGTCTCCTCCCCAGCAATGATAAATAAATAAAAAAAAACTGAATAGCAAATGTGTCATCGAAAGATAAAATAAGATTATTATGAAAAAGCTATATTACCATTATGATGTATATTATCAGCATTAGAAACTTTCTATCAGAAATCAGATCTGTGATTACAACATTGATTTTCTTAGAGGGCACAATCAAAGCCTGCTGTGTTTAGATTCCTAATATCTTATCTGTTGACGACATTTTCATTTTACCAGCACCTTGACTGAAATACCCTTGGCTTAGTGTGATCAGAAATATTTCTGTGAAACTAAGGTCATTTAGTAACTTAAAACACTGAAAAAGAGAAGATAAAGTCAAACGCTGTAGTGTCTGCAAAACCATCAGTTTGATCTAAAGGTAAAAATGTGATTGCTTAGTAAGTGGGTCCCCATAAACCTCAGCCTGTGCTCATCTAAGCCAAGAGCCCTATAGGGAATGTCTGGTCATGGTGAATTATTGATGTGATGGAAGTCTCCCGTGGAAACAGATGTTTCCAGTTTCTTGTGATATCCTGCTATAGAGAAAACAAAGCATATTAAAAGCAACTGAAGATTCAGGTTCAGTAAAGCTATATTTGAAACATCATGCTTTATAATAGAATACATTAATGTATGAGACACACTTCATGCATACAGCAGAGGATACTCAGCATTTTCCCAAGCCAATCACAAATGAAATTAAAACTCCATGAAGCTAGATATATCTAAAATATATACCTAAAACAAATATCTCTGGAACCGCCTGCCTAAACACTTGGGCTGTAATCCTGTTGGTAAAATACATGTGCATAACTCAGGATTACTTGTGTGTCTATCTTGTTTTGTATCTAGTTTTGTACATTCTGTAGCCTCTGGTGCAGCAGCATCTAAAACCTCCATGGCAAGCCTCACAGGTTGCTGCTGGTTGAGTGCACAGGGTGGGAGGTGACTGGTTAGTGGGGATATGGGCTATTTCATCTGCAATTCTTTGCCTGGGGGAAGAGAAACAAGGCCACACTTCATGGGGTGGGGGGCATGGATCTATATTTATGGAGCATTAAGCTCTGCATGCCTGAAGCAGGATCTTGGACTTAACATGTCACCTTTTCTTCTTTCTTCAGCTCCTTTCTCAAAATTCACTGTTTAGTTTATCTTCTTGAAGATTTTGTGGCACACTTGAACAATGAGATTTTTTTCTCACTTTTCCCTTGGTATTCTGTTTCCTTGCTGTTATTTGCTATCAAGTTAACTTAACTTATGGCAACTCTATGAATGAAAGACTTCCAAGAATCTGGCGTCAACTGTCTTGCTTAGGTCGTGCAAAGCCAAGGCTGAAGTTTCACCAGCAAGGCTCCATGTGCAGTGCAGTCTTCCTCTTTTCCTACTACCTTCCACTTTACCAAACATTATTGTCTTTTCCAGTAATTCATGATGCCTCATGATGTGACCAAAGTACAGTTTCATTATCTTCACTTTTAGTGAGAGTTTGGCTCTGATTTGCTCTAGAACCCATTCATTTTAGCAACTCTGCCCCAGCACCACATTTCTCATGGGTTGATTTTCTTCCTGTCAGTTTCTTCACTGTCCAGCTTTGACACTCATACAAAGAAATCAGAAATAATATGGCATGGATGATTCAGAATCTGATATCTATTGATACATTTGAGGAATTTTTTTTCTAATTCTGTCATCTTGTTCCTTCCATGAGTAAGTCTCTTCTGATTTTTTGAATACGATATCCATTTTGATTAATGACTGAGTCCAAGTACACAAAATCTTTAACTATTTTGTTGTTTCCATTTTCCACTTTAAAGTTACATATAATCCTATTATGTAAATCCTATATTCTATTCTTCTTTTTTTAAACAGCATCCCTGTGTTGTTGATTTAACAAGACTAGAGGTTTTTTTTAAAAAAAAAACACAGAGAGAGAGACATTTACAGTAGTAGTGATTTAAATTTCATTTGTTCATGTAACAATGCAATGCAAATTTTCATTTTTTTCCACTCCTCACAGGACAAGAGTTTTTGGCTGTTTCTCAGTTATTTTTATCCACATTTTGTGACTATTTTGTGAACATGTAAATTTGTGTAAGAAAATAATGATTTTTCACATAAAATGTTGCTTTTTGCATAAAATGTTTTTGTATACAAATAGAATGGGAACCTACCTTCTTGCAATGCTTGTTGTTTTCTTTTGCTTAAGGATCAAAAATCTTGCACAGTTGTCAAATTTTCAGTATGATGTCTTAGCATTGTAAAGATTCAGGTGAGGATGCTACAGAATAATTACATTGTAGTTCTGTTTCTGTATTGACCGGTTTTGTTACAAAATGTGACTAAAATGTCCTGTCCTGGTGCAAGAAGAATAAAAAACACCAGAACATGGTGAGCTGGGGCATTTGGCCATGAGATGGATCTAAGATGTGTCCTGGCAGCTGGGTAAGTCTTTGACAAAATTGCACCCATAATAAAATAATCTTTGATATACCAGTTCCTTGGTTAAACTTTGCATACTACATTACCTTTCTGGTCCATCTCAGTGACTTTGATACATGATTTACCTCCGCCCCCTGTTTAAGAAGATATTTTGCTCATATGCATCTGATCAAAATTACTTTATCTTACATGCACATGTTGTTGTTTTTGCAGCTGTTGTGTGCCTTCAAGTCTTTCCCAACTTTATGGTGATCTTAAGGTGAACCTATCACAGTTTTTTTTCTTGGCAAGATTTCCTGGGGAGGTGTGCCTTCCTCTGAGAAAGTGTGACTTGTTCAAAGTGGGTTCCCATGGCCAAGCAGCAATTTGACCCCTGGCCACTCAGAGTCCTAATCCAGCCCTCAGACACCTACACCACATTAGCTCCCACATGTACATGTTCTAGTTGTTTGGTGGGCACTGTTGTAAATTTTCCTGTGAATTTTTAAAACATATAATCATCAATCCAGTGTCGAGGGAAGTGTCATCAGCTTGACATTCAAAGATGAAGCGTTTGTACTATGTTCACTCCATCTGGACAATTTCGTAAATAACTCAGGGCAGCCTATCTTGAAGCTCAACGGTCTAGAAATCTCACATCCCAGGTGACTGAATCACCTCCCTTGTGGGGAAAGAGAGTAATTGAACAGAATCTAGAGCTGATCGTTTTTTTCATGCTGCAGTATTTTGCAGGACAAAATGCCAGTTTTACTGCTCATGGTTGGTGTGGATTGTCAGAATATAGAATAGACTTGAAAAAGCTGCAATCCCTAAAGATTCTTTAGATATACAAACTTGCAATGTAATGTTTGTATCCCGTTTCAGAAAGAGATGGCCAACATTCTCTTGGGCATGGGCAAGTGATTCTGCAATTTTAAAATACTACTCCACAAAGCAATATTTCAGTTAATGATACAGTATTGAATAAAAGAAGCACAAGCAAGCCTTGGCAATTGATCCAGATAGCCTAGTCAAGTCCCACTTCATTAAAGTTCCACTTTCTCCAACAAAAACAATCCAGTTTGAATCTGTAGTTTAGGTGTGGATCAGGCTGCAGTACTCAATAGGAAAAATCTTGCAGGAAAATCATAGTTCAAGCTTTCTCCACCCCCTCATCCGATGTTTCTCACTCATTGTTCATTCCATAGTGCTAACAGTGTCTCATGTATAGGTGCTACCTGGTGCTGAATAGCACAGCATGTTCAGATGCAAGATTCACAAGAGGCTGAATGGTGCCAGAAAGGAAAAGCAGCCTGAACATTGCCCTGGATTCTCATCAGACTGTGTGGAAGGAAAATGCAGCCAGTTCTTCTCTTTTTTTCCAGCAAGCCCTGCTGTTCAGAATAATAGTATGGTGTTTATGGAGATAATCACTGTGCACCTCATAAGGATCTGTGTTTTGTAGGTCAGTCTGATGCACTGGTTAGGCCTCAAGCAATCAGAAATAATGTTCCCTCAAGCCCCATCCTATGAAACTGAACCAAAATGAAGCCATAATGAATCCACCATCACCCTGCAGACTTACTGTATTTGCAATAAATACAAAGCAGCTGACATTATTGTCAGTATTTTGTTTTAAGAAAGAAATGTTATTGAACATTTCTGTGAAGGAAGCTCTGAAGTAGGTTTTGTAGTGCCTTCATCCCTCTGCAAAATAAACTGCCCATAGCACTGCATAAATAAGAACACTCTCATTTTCCTGAGTAACTCTCTATCCATTTCTGTAATTGAAGTGCTGCTAATATGGTCATAACTATAGTTAATCATTTCTATAATGATTAATCAGCATCTTCCCAGCATGCAAAGGGTTTTACATTTTTAATCACTCTTTATTATGCTATGCAGCAGGCCCATAGTAAACTGGGAAGACTTCATGAGGATGGGGAAGGGGGGAGAGTTAGATCCCTCCCTTTCCATAATATCTCCACTGCCACAGAAATATGTCCTTTTGATGTTGGAGCCATCTCTCAGATGTATTGTAGTGTATTTCTAAAGTATTTACATATTCTGAATAGACATGCCTTATACAGAACAATTGCATAAATACCTTATATTTTTCTCTTTCCCCTTATCTTGGGCTTCTCAGACAGCATCATCTTAGTGAAACTGGAGAAATGCCTGAAGTGAGTCAAATTGTTCTCTTTCAAATGCATTCTGCCCACAGGCCATTCCATACGGCTTTGAGCCTTATACCCAGTATTTAGATACTTTCTTCTGCATCTCTCCAGTGGCTGGTTTCCCCATCATTTGATCTCTTTTCATAGTTTATTCTGCTATAATTTTTTTTTAAAAAATGCTGCCTCTGGTATTTAATCAACCTCTTTTCCTTATTTAAAAAAAGAATGACTAATACACACACACACACACACACACCCCTCTCTGCTTGGCATCCAGTAGATAAAGGCAATGCCAGTCTCTTTTTTTTTTCCACTGACATTGTCTCTAGCAGGTACAGATCTGCCCAAATCTATTCGCTTCCTCTGTGTGGTTAGTTCTTGTGCCTGATAATGTTTCTTTCTGCCCAAGGGATTCACAGTGTTCTTTTGAGAGCCTGGTAAGCTGAAAGCAGGACTCCTGCATCAGTTTACTGTGCACTTCCTCATAATACCCTGCTTATCAAAACGAAAGGCAATCAGATCAGACAGGAGCCTCTCTTACCCGGCCCAAGGCCGATAATGTAAGTTTCTGAAAGTGGGATGGCCTCTCCCTAGAGTGCAGATGATGAGAAATGAGATACAGGAAAGGAATCAATGTGTTTTCAAGGCAATAAATTTAAAAACCTCAAACTACTGCATTTTAAAAACAAGATCCAAGAAAAGCCAGACAGTCAAGTTGGATTCCCAGGAGTTTTCACAAAGCTCACATGATGGTCTTGCAGGTGAGAAATAAAACACTTTGTCAGACTGATTCCAAATCTATCTGAACAGGTCAGACTGAGCCAATAGGACCATAAATGAGGATATGTGAAGTACAAATAACCTGGGCATTTAACCAGTTTATACAAATCTGGTTTTTCAGTGGGGCTTACACTGTGTGTTTAGGATAGCAGACAAAAAGATACCCATGACTGTCTGTTTTAGTACAAACATCAGAGAGGCTTGCAGGACTTTAAATACAAAGACAAACTTGGTTATGGCATAAGCTTTCATGGACTCGAATCTATTTCATCAAATGACTACATGCATCTAATGAAGAGAACTCTAGTCCATGGAACCTTATGGCATAATAAACATCCAAAATCCACAAAACAGTGATACCTTCAATTGACTAACCAAAATGGCTATGTTAGTCTTTAAGGTGGCACAAGTCACTTTTTGTTACTTTTTGCAGTCTAAATTAAGTGGTGCAGATCAGAATGTGTTTGGGGAGGGAATTAATTGCTCTTGCTTGACCTTTAAAGGTTTTACTTTCCAGAGCCTCAGAACACTTTTAAAAAATTAAGAATATGAGAATGCTAATATGTGCATTTTCCATAACAACAACAACAACAACAACAATAATAATAATCCATAAGGAATGCATATTCTAGGAAAATCTAGCAGTTATCAGAGAGACAGCTTGAGTGCTGGACTACGACTCTGGAGACCAGAATTCAATTACCTGCTCAGCCATGGAAACCCAGTGGGTAATCTTGGGCAAGTCGCACACTCTCAGCCTCAGGGGAAGGCAATGGCAAACCTCCTCTGAACAAATCTTGCCAAGAAAACTCCATGACAGGTTTGCCTTAGGGTTGCACACAACAACAACAACAACAACAACACTTTATTTATTTAGCTTCTCTTGTGCCTGCCCCATAACCCAAGTTTCCAAGATGACTGGCAGCTAGAACCAAACAAGTTAACCAAAAATAATAATAAAAGGGAGATGCAGCAATTAAAAGAAACTACTCAATAAAATAAGATAAAGTAGAAAGAAGGTAACTGGGATGAAATAATCTGTGCAGCAGAACACCTGACTAGGAGTAAGTTGTCTGACTAGTGCAGGACAACTTACTCCCACGGGTGTGTATGTTGTATGTGTTGTTGTGTGTATATCCTAGCCTATGTAGGAGGATGCCAGAGTCTGTCTGGCAGCTTCGAAGAAGTGGGTGAGATGAGGAAGAGAGACAAGATGGCTCCTCACTGCAGGAATAATCCATTTTGACTTGGCTTTAACTGCCACGGTCCCATGCTATGAAATTTTGAGAACTGTCACAGTCAACATATAAGCTAATGTTTTAAATTACTTCTATACTATTTTTAATACTGTAATTTGATACTGTTTTAATCTAATTTGATTCTCAAATTTTGTAAATGGTATCTTTATTGGTCTATAATTAAAACTATTCTATCCTATTCTATCCAGTTATCAAGAGGGCTATGCTGTACCTGCCTGCCTTAAAGATGAAGAACCTCTAAGGAGCTCCACGACGCACACCCTGGCTCCACCCCCGAAGTGGCATGATGCACACAGCACATGGCGTTATGGTGCTCCTCCAGCACTGCATCTGCATGATGTAGTGCCAAAAGAGTGCCGTTAAGCTGTGCCGTCTTGGCTATCGCACCCTCCCCAGGGCACAAAAAGGAGCCGATTTTTGTAACTCCTTTTTGCACCCTGGAAAGGCTGGATTGGCATTTGCTGTGGCCCCAATTTGGCAAAAATGGAGGCGCCTGCAGGCTACCCCTTAGGGGTGGTCTGCACAGCCCCTGAGTCTGCATCTCTTCTGCCAAAATAATCCACACCACTTTGGTCCAAAACACATTGCAGAAATAATCCAGTTTGAGAATGCTTTAACTGCCCTGTCTCAGTGCTAGAGAATCCTGAGAACTGTAGTCTTGTGAGACATTTTGCTTTCTCTGTCAAGAGAGCTCTGGTGCCATAACAAACTACAATTAACAGAATTCCCTACCATTCAGCAAGGGCACTTAAATTGCTCTCAAACTGGATTATTTCTGCAGTATGGATGGGACTCCTAACTGCTCTGGCTCAATGCTATTGAATTCTGTACTGCTGGAGTTAAGAACCATGAAAATAAGGTTTTAGTAAATGATTAAGCTTTTACTATTTGTGTAGGCAGTTACATTTTATATCTATATTTTATATTCTTTCTTACTTATATTTATATTTATATATTTTACATTCTTTATATATTACATTTATATTTATATCTTACTGATGTCCATAGGTGTATGTATCTTACGAATGTTCATAGTATGCATGTATTCATATGAATTTGGGAATACAGTCATTTAATATGGCCAGTGACCTCAATAAAAGTGATTGATTGATTGATTGATTGATTGAATCCTGGGAGCTGTCATTGGCATTTAGCCTTCTCTATCAGAGAGAGCTCTGGGGCCACAACAAAATACAGGTCCCAGAATTCCACAGCAGGGAGCCACAGCAGTTAAAGCGAAGTCAAAACGGGTTAAGAATTCACCCTATCAGCTTTCCTTGCAGGAATGCAGTGCCATTACTGGGGTGGGGGGCAGACCACACCAGGTGATACCTTTTAGGCCGAAACCGGCTGTCGCATTAACCTGCTTCCCTTTAAAATGCTTTAAGAGATGGGGGGAATAGAGGGAGGGAAACTCACTGGGAGGAGAAAAGAGAGGCTCCAGGATTTTTAAAAAATTAAAAATTAAAATTTCAAATTTTTAAATTTTATATTTTAAAATTTTGATATATATATATATATATATATATATATATATATATATATATATATATATTCTTTTTTTTATTTAAAAAACACCACATTTTAACCAAAGCTTCACTATGTCTATATAAATACATTTAGGTTGTGCGCATGACATTGTAATTTTAATTCCTCTAGTGATTTATGTCACAGCTATGAGCATAAGATTCAGTGGCTTATGGGAATTACAATTTATGAATAACATTAGTGCAAAAAAGCATTACTATGTATGGTGCGAAATGGGAGGAGGAGGTCAATGAAGGGAGGGGGGTGACATCATGAGTTATCACACCAGGTGAAGCCACCAACCCTAGGGATGCTACTGACAGGAAGGGTGACCAAAACGCCCAACGAAAGCGGAAGTGGCCACTAGGTAGATTATCACACTACACACCTATAGTGCTGTTATTCCACTTTAACTGCACTGGCTTGAGATTGACTTGAGGGCAGTTAACAACAACAACAAAAGTAACAGAGAAAACCTTCACATGGATAGGAGCAGTGGCGTCACTAGGGGGAGTGGGGGGGTGCGGACCACACCAGGTGACACCCTAAGGACTGTGTGACACAACTGCTCCTCAAACACCTATTTTTTGGCAGAAATGGGGACTTTAAAATGCATTAAAAGATGGTGGGAGTGGGGTGAAGATTAGTGGAAGGAGAAAGGAGAGGCCCTAGAATTTTTTTTAAAGTTCAAATTTCAAATTACAAAATTTTAATTTTTAATTTTAAAAATTGATATTTTTTAAAAAAATCTTTATTCATTCAATAAATTTATTTATTATTTTAACCATATCTCCACTATGCATATGTAAATACATTTAGGTTGTGCATATGATGTTGTAATTTGAAGGTACAATTTTAATTATGCTAGTTTTTTTATGTCGCAACTATGAGTACAGTGGGCCCTTGTTATCTGCTGGGATTTGGCTCCAGGACTCCCCCCCCCCCCCCATGGATAACAAAATCCATGGATGCTCAGGTCTTAAATACTATGGCATTGCAAAATGATGTCCCTTATATAAAATGGCAAAATCAAGGTTTGCTCTCTGGAATTAATACTTTTTTCTTTTTTAATATTTTCAAACTGTGGATGTTTGAATTTGTGGATAAAACAATCTGTGGATAAGGAGGGTTGACTGTATTACGCTCAGTGGTAGATGGGAATTCAAATTTACAAGTTGCACTAGTCTAGTGCAAAAAAAAGCATTGCTAAGGATTCTGCATAGTGTGAAATGGAAGTCAGTGGTGTGTGTGTGTGTGTGTGTGTGTGTGTGTGACACCAACCCTAGGCAATGTAGTCCATAGGATTGGTGTCACCTGGTGTGGTCACTTGTGGTGTCACCTCCTTGACCTCCTCCTCCCATTTCACACCATACAGAATCCTTAGTACCATATATACTCGACTATATGTCGACCTCATGTATACATCAAGGGCAGGTTTTGGGGCCAAAATTATGGATTTTGATATGACCTGTGGATAAGTTGAGGGTAAAACTTAGCAGCATGTAACAAAGGATGTAAAGGCTGAAGTAAAGGAAAACAACGCTAAAGGTCTTTAAAAGTTTTGACAGACACAACTATTTGTGTTCACCTAAAGACTGGATGGATGAGATAGTAGAGGGGGTTAATGCTTGGTTTAGATGCTCCGAAAAGAGATTAAGTTCTCATCTTTCACCAGGGTATGCTTCCTCTTTATTTTATATATATATAAGAATTAAAGTACAGTACTTACGTTGACCTGTGGATGTCAACCCAGCTATTTTGGGACAGTTTTTTGACAAAATTTCTAGACATAAATAAACATAAATAAACAAATTACTGTATATATACTCATGTATTATATACAGTAATTTGTTTATTTATGTTTGCACTAGTTACTCGTAAATCATAATTCCTGTATACCACCGAATGTAATGCTAATAGTTGTGACTGTAAACAGCTAGCATTTTAAAAAAAAAATTCCCATGCCTTCAAATAGCAATAGCATAAGCGTAAGCTAAATGTGATTTATATATACATGGTTAAAATGTAATGTTTTTTAAAGAAAAAATTAAAAGGATTTTTTTTTTTTTTATAAAATAAAATAAAAAATAAAATATTAATTTAATTTTTAAATGAAATTTTAAAAATGAAATTTTAATTTTATTTTTTTTAAAGAAATTTTAATTTTAATTTAAAAAACCCCATCCCTTAGAGATGCAGGCCAGTGCCACAATGTTTCTGCCCAAACACAGGTGTTTGAGGAGAAGTGGTGCCACCCCCCAGTGCTCCTAGGGATGCCACTGGGTAGGAGAGGAGGGGGGGAGGGAGGGAGGGAGGGAGAGGGCTTGTGGTGGGCCTCCCCCTCATAATAAAAGAGCTGGCAACTGAGGCCGCCCTCTTGGCCACTCAGGCCGCCATTTCCTGGTGTCATGGTTCCTGTCTCCTAGCAACGGCAGCAGGCCCCGCCATCAGCATCATCAGCATCCTCATCCTCATTAGCAAGAGCAGCAGCGGCAGCAGCAGCAGCTAATCAGTGGCCCCTTGGCTGGGCACAGAAGCAGCAGCAGCAGCAGCAGCAGCTCCAAACAATAACAAGAGCCTCCCAGTGGGAAGAAACAGAAAGAGCCATTGAAGACCTCCATGAGCAGCAAGAGCAGGAGGAGGAGGAGGAGGAGGAGGATGCCATCCAGAGGAGCCCCACTTTGAGAGCCATCCTCCTCCTCTTCCTCCTCCTTCCCTCCTCCTCCTCCTCGGCCCCATGGATCCCAGGGATGCTGCTGCTGCTTTGCCTGTGATTTCGAGGAGCCACTGGCGAGTGTGTTAAGGAAGCAGAGGAGTGGAGGGAGGAGGGAAGGATGGAGGAAAGGAGGGTGCCCTCACTGCTTCTTCTCTTCCTCCTCCTCCTCCTGGTTTTTCTTTGCTGTTGTGTGTCGTGGCTGGTCTCCGTCTTCACCCACCAGAGAGGTCCCTTGGCCCGGCTGGCTCCCAAAGTTTCTCCATGGTTTCTTCCCGGGGTTTGAGGAACTTGCCTGCGGCTCTGACAGCCCCCGAGTCCCCCTGGTAAGAAGAGAAAGAGAGAATGAACGAATGAATGAAAGAGAGAGAGAGAGAGAGAGAGAGAAAGGAAAGAATGAAAGAGAGAGAGAAAGAGTGGTGGTGGTCTTTTCTGGGCTTCCTAAAATACTGCCATTTTGGAACCCTGGGCTCCTGCAAAGCCAGGAAGGTGCAGACTTGGTCCTCCTTTCCCCAGGACCTGTCCTCCATTTCCGCCTTCTGCCCAGGAGGAGAGTCAGAAAGGTCCTCCATTTTGAGCAGGACTGAGGAGCCTGGGTTGACTTGGTCCTCCCTTTTTAACCTTCTGTCCAGGAGGGATACCCAAATGTCCTCCATTCTGAGCAGGGCTAAGGAGCTTGGGTTGACATGTCCGAGGAGTGTTTGGAGCTCAGGGTGACCAGATTTGGTCCTCCTTTTTCAGGACCTGCCCTCCACTTCAACCTTCTTTCCAGGAGGGATGTCAAAACGTCCTCCCTTTTGAGAAGGACTAAGAAGCCTTCATTTACATTTATGGGAGTGTTGTTGTTGTTATTGTTGTTTTAGCTTTTCTGGGGTTTTGCCCTCTAGATTTTCTAGAAGGTCCTCCATTTCAGCCTTCTGCCCAGGAGGGATTCCAAAACGTCCTCCCCTTGGAGCCTACATGGACATTTCCAGGAGTGTTTCTTTCAAGCTTTGGTTTGCTCAGGGCCTCCAGTTTTCTGGAGTGTCCTCCATTTGGCGGTGCCTGGTCTTCCTTGGCGGTGAGGAGCTCTGGCCACTTTGTGCAAACCCTCCTCACAAACCCTGGCTCCCAAGAGCTGTCTGTGGGACTGGGATCATCTGCATTTCTTCCCCCTTTTTGGTGCCTTTCCTGGTGTTTCTGCAGTTTTGGGGGGCTTCATCTTTTAGGAAAGAAGGGGGGTTGGGGGAGGGAATAAGGAGGGGAACCGGTGGAGCTGGAGAGGAGAAGAAAAACACCCTGTTATGAAATGATGGAAAGATGGAGGTGCCTGCTTGTGTCAGGCTGCTCTGACAAATAGTGGCCAGGTGTCCACCTTTTCCAGGATCTGCCCTACAAACTGTTATCCTTGTGTCCTTTTGAGCATCCCTAAGAAGCATGGATTGACATTTCCAGTGTTTTGAGCAGTTTTGCTTCAGTGTCCTGATTTTGCAGTGCCTTGTCCTCCTTTGCAGCTGAGACATCTGGTCTTCCTGGGCACAGCAGAGGCACCTGGCTGGTTGAAAGTCCCTTGAATGGATGGATGATTGGATTTTTCAGAGAATGAGTTTTGATTGGGAAAAGTTGAAGGCTTTGGCTGCCACCCACTCCCCTGCTGCTGCCTTTCTGGTGTTGGCTGCCTCCAGAGCCATCCCTGGCTGGCAGGACTCTCCTTTCTTGCCAGTTTCAGCCCTTTGATCCTCTGCCAGGCAGAGGCTGCCCATGGCGCAGGCCAGCCTCCCTCAGCTGTCCCTAGTAGGCAACTTGGCAAAGGACATGATCCAGGACACACCAGGACCAGGTAGGTCAGCCCCAATGTCTCCTTCACCTCTGGTCCTCAAAGCACCTCCGAGGAAGGCGAGTACAAGCAGCAGGCAGGGACAAACAACTACTTTAGTAGGTCTGGTTGTGTGTGTTGTGTGCCTTCAAGTTGTTTCTGACTTATGGCAACCCCACAGCAAACATACCATAAGGTTTTCTGGCTGAGATCAGTTCAGAGGAGGTTTGCCATGGTCTTCCCCTGAGGCTGAGAGAGTGTGACTTTCTCAAGATCAGGTTTACATGGCCAAACTAGGGACTTTTCCCAAATTGAATGGTAGATGTCTCTCTGCCCCCCACATGTTTTCTTCTTCTTTACTGCACATACAGTCAGAGAGAACAGTGGAGAAAACTTGGAAGCGAGTGTCCTGGAATCACTTTGTTCTGTTAAGCGTCTGCCTAGTTTTTTCGAAGGGAAAACAGTGTAAAAGATTATCTGGATTTTCCTGTAGCACAGAGTCCCCATTAGAAGGTAAAGAACTACATGGATATATATGTTTTTCGAGTTCTGGTCCTTTCAAAATCAGGGAGCATTTGCTTGTAGCATACTACAGAGAGAAGCAGCTATTAGGAAACTGGCTGCTCTTGCGACTAGCCTATGTACCAGCCTTGTCCAGGTCGAGCTATTGGCATATGTTTTCCCATCTTAGTTAATGCGGCTTCTTGCCTATTGGTGTCCTGGGGTGAAATCTAATTCCATCAAAAGCTTGATTAAAAACAATCAACGTCTATTGAATTAATGTCCAAACAGCTCTCATGCTTGAAAAAGGAGATACAAGTCCAGTGGCTGATGAATTTCTTTTAGGTGCAGCGTAAGAACCAGGGACATTTCTACAAGAAAATGCATGGATTTTAAATGAATCTGAAAATTGCTGAACCTGAGGATATTTGGGAAATGGCACAATTTAGCTGATGAGAGGAATAAGATTACCTAGGATGCTGACTTAACCAGATCCCAGGGCAAAGGATTTAACTTTATGCAGCATGCTGTACTGATTGCTTTTCTCTTTCTTTCTTATAATCTATTTCAAACACTCTGGGAAAGTAATGAATGACTCTTCCTCATTCTTTTTCCCCCAGACTGTCCTAAACAGCTGAGAAGGAATTGTTGAATATTCAGTTGTTGCTTCATTAGTTGAATACATGGATTATGAACCTTGTGATGTAAATAAAACCTTGCAGCTTATTTCAGGCTCCCTTTGTCAACACAAGAGCAGGATTTGTTCCCCCAGTGATTCAAAGTGGTGTTACCCTCCTTCCTTCCTTCCTTCCTTCCTTCCTTCCTTCCTTCCTTCCTTTTTTTAAAAATCAGGTTTAGCACAGTAGCTTTCTGTTCCCATCACATTCTCACATTGATGGACTGGCGTTACATAACCAGTTACCTTGAACATCATACATGACTCCAGATCAGGCATATGTCCAGAGGATAAGCTCACATTCAAAGCAGGCAGGAAGGTTTGTCTGCATATTCAAAAACAGTTGAAAAAGGAATTGTTTCAAAGAAAGTTTTCTGATGATACCAGGATTTGTTTATTTCTTGATGTAGGGATTGCAGTAAAGGATAAACTCTAGATTTAAATCCCCTAGCCTGGTCAGGACAATGCATACAAATATATACCTACAAGTCTCAGCAAAACCATTTATTTTGCCTTTTATTTCCCATCATTTTCTTAAAGAAACACCTTTTCATATTTTCCATAATAGATCACCTTCCATAAGCCCCTCGGGTAATAGAACCTTTTGGCCTCATTCAGTGAAAACGGCCTGAGGCTAGAAAACAGTTTAGCAGTTTCTATAATAAAAACAAGAGTCTATGCAATCATAATAAAACTGTAAGGATTATTAAACCAAGGCAGCATCTCAGACTACGATTAAGGCTGCATCAAACATATTCCCCCTATTAAAAATGGAGCAATAATGTCAAATCTAGGTTATCATACAACAGAAGGAGATGAACATTGTAGATTAAGGAATTTTTAAAGAAAAGATACATCGTTTCTCTAAACTATTGATTCTTTAGATGGTCTGAAGCAATTTTACAAGGTAATTTTGATCCTTTTGGGGTCAGGTGATGCCTCTACTTCTAAAAAATCTCTCACCCTTTGTCCATGTTAGTACTAAGTCATAAAAGTACAGGAACTAAAACTACATTCAAGAAGGAACATGTTTTTCTATCAGACCCTAGGAGTACCTGTTCAGATTGCACTCTAAGCCTTTTAAACATTGTCAGTGAATACAGAGGAGGGAAAATGTAAATGAGAATTACATTCTCCAACCCTGCTCCTGTATCTCTCTGCATTAACATTATATGAAGAACCCTTCAGGATCAGAGGCCTATATAGACCACTATTCTGTTTCTACAGTGGCCAGCCACATACAAATGGCAAGGCCATAACGAGGACATGAGCAAAACCGTTATGAAGATGCTTCTCCTGCTCATGTTCCCCTGCAACTGGAGAGTAGAGTAGAAGCACAGTGCTTCTATTACTGGGATATATATATATATATATATATATATATATATATATATCCCCACACACATATATCCGTCATCATGAACATTCATTCATTAGAGATGTAAGTCTTCACTTATTTCAAATATTGGCCCTGTGGTGGGCATTATGCATTTTTTCAACTTTTTAATTATAATTTTACACATTTCAGGACTTTTTAATGAAAATTCTTTTTTCACAAAATGCATTGGATTCTTTGCATTAAAATGCAACATTTTTACATCAAAATTTTGCATTTTTCAGAAAATATATACTGCTTCCTATTGAAAAAGAGAAAAAAATTGCAAATCCATCTTGTGGCAGTGAATTCCACAGTTTAACTCTTCCTTTTAACTGTCCTTAACTTCCCACCACACAAATCATACATAGTTTTATACTCTATTGCATTCACTTTGTTTGCCTTTTCTAAAGCTAATGAGCTACAAATGTTGCATGTTCAATTGGTGCCTTATTTTTGAGGTGTTGTTGTTCAAAGTCTTTCAAGTGTGGTTGAATCATCATGAATTTGTAGTATGATGCTGATAATTTTATTTTTAATTTCCTTTTTGATGGTGGCTGATGTGACATTTACAGTTTTCAAAGTAGCTGCCCACTGATCTGACATTTTCATCCAGTGGTGCACCATAACCCCAAAATTTCTTTCTTTGTCAGTCACTGCCTGCTCAGTACCCATCACTGTAAATGTGCAGTTAGGATTTGTTGACACAGTGTGTATCATTTTACATAGTGAATTACATTTGCATTGCAGACTGTTTACATGGAACTTCATTTTCTCTTTTTATGTATATCCATTTCCCTGAACTTGGCTATTTAGCTTAGCCTGAGTTACCTGGAGTAACTTGCTATAAAGGTGACTTCGTGTTAAATGTCATTTAGAAGGCTTTCTCTTTCTTCCTTTTCAAGACTCGGTTCTTTTCAGAGCAAATGCTTTCCTTCAGTTACTGCATTGGAATGCACTTTTGACATATCTGTATCTGGCAGTATTAGGCTAGTGGATAGGTGGATGTAAAAAGGATTTCAGTTCCTGTTCCAAATTCCCAAACAAACATGTGAACAGAGCTTCCCAAGCACCCAGGTTTTATGACTGTGCATGCATACACTCACACACCTGTATACATACACACTTGCATAGTCCATGTATTCATGGACTATGTGAAAATGGCTCCAGGTTTACTTATTCTGGGAAGCACCATAGACAATGATGTTTAGGCCCTGAAACAGAAATTGTCCTGGGCCTCAGGTTTCATGCAGAAACCTGCTTGTTCCATGCCTGTAAACAAAGGGGTGGGACTTATGCACCCCTCCCAAAGTTGCAGAACTGCAGTTCCCATTAGCCTTATCCATGATCACCAGCAGTGAGTAACAATATTTGGAGGGCCACATGATTCCCTTCCCTGTTGTATAACAAGTAATTTTTTACATATTGAAAGCATTTACAGAAACTCCTTGGCTCTTGAATGATCTAGGAGATGAGATTTTAAAAAAAATACAATCAGTAGTTGTTAAAGGAAAGAGGGGGGGAATCCTTGCTAGCCCGTGTGTGTGTAAAATCCTTCTCAAGTTCTCAGTGAGTGAAACATAGGCATTAATAGATTTTCCCCTCTTTGTCTCCACACTTGCTTAGCATGACCACTCCTGAAAATATTTGTTAAAAGATTGACTCAGAATGTGCAAGCTCAACGCCAGTTTGCCTCTTTGGATTTTGGCTAGTCTGAGTGCATTCAGAACAAGTCAAGACCAAGAAGTGTTTCAGCTTTACTTCTCCAAGATGGTGCTTTTGTTGAAAACAAAGAATACATTTTAATTTATTTAGAGTATTTCTGTATCGCCTTCCAGACCCCAGGGGTTCCCAAGGTGACTTGTTTGCAAAATGAAACCATCTTGACCATCCACTTGACCATGGGGAAAGAAGCAGCTTCTCAGATGTTCCCAGAGAAAGAGTCGTAGTTGTGGAGCTGCCACTAAAAAGGACCTGTACCTGGTTGCTATTAATCATATGGCCAAAGGAGGCAAGGCTGAGGAAACATCCAATGGAAATGTCTCAAAGTTTGGGCAGGTCTATCTGGGCAAAAGCTAGTGTTGTCCTGGTTTGTCAGTGACTTTAAAAGATCAATACCAGCAGTTTAAATTGAATTCAGAAATTGATTAGGAATCAGTACAGTTGGACTGTTTCCATTAAGGCTTACTAATCAATATCCAGACAGCTGCCTTTTGTATCAGCTGCAGTTTCTAAATTATCTTTAAAGGCAGTCCCACAAAGCCAGAGAAAGTTGAAATACTGTACTCAAGTCTGGGTATACCTGTGGTATGTCCAGCTATATCTATAGGCTGACAAAATATTCTACTAAACTACTATTGTCAACTACAGATCCAGAGAAAGTGCCAAGTCTAGGATCTCCACTGATTGGGATTTCCCCTTTCCTGGGAGTACAGCTCATAAATAACAGAATCCCCAACCAACAACAGCTCCATCTTGTCTGGATTCAGTTTCAGATTGTTAAATCAGAGCAGACTTCAGAGGAGAGACTTACAAGCTTTTTTAGAATTTAAATACGATTGCTATATTATCAGCTGGGGAGGGGATATTTATATTCCTTTTCAATAACACAACTCTTTTTTTCCTTCCTTTCCTTTCCTCTGTCTTTCCTTCTCTCTTTCTTTCTCTCTCTAGTTTCAGAAATGAACTTAGATATTTATTAGTTAAATTCAAAGCATGTTGTTTGCAGGTGGTGATACAGAAATCTCTTATAAGAGATTTCTCCTGACCTTCCCCCATTGCTTAGCTATTCTGAATTCTGTGTCTTGCACATGCTTCCTTGTGTGGAAGTGATTTGTCAGTAGTGACTGAGCAGATTTAAGAAAAACAGAGGCAGACTGCAATTTGCAAACGGGGTCTTTGCAGACTAAACTCTCCCTGGACTCTCATGTTCTTTTTCTCCCTTTTGCCACAGGAGCTGGAGCCGCTGTAGAGACCAGTGCCCAGGGTAGCCAGCCATGATAGCCACTGGAGGCCTTTTGCGGATCTCAGCCAGAAAACAGGATCCCCTGAGGCCTCAGAGCCAAGGCCCCAAACGCAAGCGCAAAGCCAAAAAGAAACGCAAAAACGATGTGGTGGTGGTGAAGGGAAAGCTGAAGCTCTGCTCTATCTCAGGCCTCATTGCTCTCTGTGGTATCCTGGTGTTGCTTGTGGGAATTGCCTTGGCGGTCATGGGCTATTGGCCCAAACCACATTACCGGGCAGGGAGCCTTGGTAACAGGCATCTTCCATCCTCACATGGGAGTGCCACCTTCAGCCGTTCCAGGAACCAAACAGAAGGGCCAGGAGAATATCCCCGGGAAGGCTCAGGGACCAACTCCTCTTTCATGAACAGCAAAAGGAACCTCCTCCCTTCCTCTCCTGCCCCCTCGCCCACCTCTAAAAGCTTCCTTCTTCAGCTTTTCTCACAGTATTTGCATTCAGACAAACTTAAGGTGCTTGGACCCCTCATCATGGGCATTGGCATCTTCCTCTTCATTTGTGCCAATGCAGTGCTCCATGAGAACCGTGACAAAAAGACAAAGATTATCAATCTAAGGGATTTGTACTCCACTGTCATAGATGCACATAGCCTTCGGACAAAGGATGGACCCCCCTCTGCTTCTGTTGCCCCAGTTCCTATCAATGGCTTTGTTAACTATGTACAGCCACGAGGAGTAGAGTTGAAACCTGGTGGCAGCTCTGGGGAAACTTTAGCCAAGACTGCCTGGCACCCAATGGTAAGTGCTCCTCTCTCCCCTCCAGATTTGGCTTCATCCCCACGCTGCTGCTCCTCTTCCTCTCCTCGGCAATTGCAGCAAAGACAAACCCCCAGCTTGGCTGAGGCTGTATATAGTATATATCGGGAGAGGGCAGCCTTGGCTAGGACTGCTCATAGCCCACCTTGCAGCCCCCCCAGATGGCTGGGACCAGCGCAGTACTGCCAGTTCCATTGTGGGTTCCTCACTCAGCACTTTCACTTTGCTGCCGTTGGCTCAAGGAGAAGTGGCACAGGGAGACCGAAGTGGCTGGCAAAGGCCCCTGGGAGAACGAGGGGCCAAGGAAATACCTCGGGGAGAGTTTGAGCACAGCCTGAAAGACCTCAGGAGCAGCTACATAGACTCAGAGCAAGGACATGCAACTGTGGCCAGGACGGGTAAGCGCAAGCTGGTTCTTCGACGCCAAAGCACAAGCTGCCTCCCTGATGCCAGGAGATCCCTCACCCCTGAATCCTCTCAGACATTGGATAGTAGCACAGACCTAGACTCCAGTCTTTTAGTTAAAGCCTCATCTTCCACCTACTCTAAATCCCTTGATTTGGGAGACCCTCCAACACCAGCTGTGGCTAGGAGAGATTCCCAGGGATCTCAGTGTGATCAGTACCGAAGCAATAAGGGCTATACCCCACTGGAGGAGACAGGCACCTCTTTGGAATCTGTTGCCAACACACCAGCCCATAAAACCCAGGACTGCAAAGGGAGCTCCAGTGGGGACATGCCTTCTTCAAAGGACACCAGCAGAGAACAAACAGAACAACAGCCTTTGAGAATTCAGAGACAGTATACAAATAAAGAGAAACTTTTCATGATCTCCAGGTCAGACACCACAGTGGAGCTGGAGGAAGCAGACCTGGAAAACACCGGTGTTTCAGCCAAATAAAATAAAATGGAGATAAGCATCAGAACAACTTGTAATCCTTCTGCCCCCTTGTGGATCTAGGAAACCGGTCAATAGCCAAAGCGCTGAAATATATTATCCTTTTGAATTGCATCAATAAATTCCTGTAGATGTCTTCAGGAAAAACAAAAACACCAAGCAGGAGTTTGTTCTGTTCAACTGTCAGTCTGTATTCCATGCAAGCCAACTGTATTTCACACTGACAGTGCAGTAAATTCTTTGGATCAAAGGAAAGAGAATATGTTGACAATAATTGTGCACTTTACTGATTTTTTTTAAAAGTCTGATTGCTCCTTTCTTTCTCTCTCTCATTCTGTCTTGGCTTTTGCCATGGCGTTAACTGCACACTCTTTCCCCAGCTTCAGGCAGAGATGGATTTCAAGTCAGGAAGATTGATCTCTCTTGTAATGTTTGGTTAGATCAGAATATCATTTTGCAGAGATTAACAGATGAAGTATTATGACAAAGGGGGAAGGAATCTAAAGATTTAGTTTCTGAATAGTGTCAGCAGAAGAGGGATGGGAGATGGATAGCACTGTGGCCAACTAGCTGAAATCCCTCCATTCCTAAATTCAAATGAATACTTTATCAAGTATTATTGCACATGTATAAACTAAGAGCATTAATAACAGTTTTTAATTAAATAAAATATGTTTACAATGACCAAGTTTATTTAGGTAATGTTTCATTTCCTGCTAAATTCTTACAAATGAAATAGGTCTTGTTTTCAGTGATTGTCTCCAAAGGCAGAAAAATTAATTGCATGTGTTGAAATCAGGTCATCAACAGTAAAAAGTTTTCTTAAAAGAAGGACAGAGTGTGGATGACTAAAACTAATCCTACTTTATCTGTTCGTAAGTAAGTCCTGCTGAAATCAGTGGACTTTATTCCCAGGTAAGTGAGCATATGATTGCAGCCTTAATTAAAACTGAGAAATCATATGTAGATGGAATATGATTCAGGAAAGGAAGGAAAGACTCATAAGAGTCATTGATTCAACAGGAGACATAGGTGCGATACAGAGCACCGAAAAACGGTACCCTGCCAGCACCTGTTTTCTCTCTGCAGTGCTTGCATAACAATGGTGATGCCCGTGTGTACAGGGTGCTGCCATTTTGATGCCCTCATCATGTGCTAGGGTTGAGGGGCATCTGGAAGCGCCGCCCCAAGGCAACCCTAGTACGTGATGAGGGCGTCGGAAAGGGCTGGTCTGTACCGGCCCAAAGTTAACTTTGTGTATTATTCTCCTGTTAAAAGGAATGAAACTTAATGGCACAATCCTATGTATGTTTACTTATGATATAAAGGCCAATCAAGACATTATGTTAATTTCATTAATGTAATTTTTTTTTAAAGGTAAATGGCAGTTGCAACAGCATCTGGAACACAGGAGTGGAAAGATAATGTTCCCCTCTATGCTATGGACCCAGCAGAAATTGCCACTGGTAGCTGCTGTTTGCATAAAATAGGTGGAAACTGTCCCTCTTCCCATTTCTTGTAGTCCTGATGCTACTCAGGGACCCAGCTTACATTTCAAAGTGCACAGTAGTGCATTAAAACAAAGAAGTTTGTCCCAAGTTACACTGTGTTAAATGGGGCTTACTCCCAGGAAAGCATCCATAAAATTACAACATTTCAAGATGCTTGAATCAGATAGTTTTGTAATTAGACCATTGTATCCTGTTTCTAAACAAGACTACAGTTGGCCTTCTGTACCCATAGATTCTTTATCCCTGGATTCAACCATCCATAGCTTGAAAATATTACACTCACACAATGAAAAAGGTAAACCTTGATTTTTCCATTTTATATAAGGGATACAATTTTACTATACGACTGTATTAAACTGGACTTGAGTGTCCATGGATTTTGGTATTCCATGGGGTATTGTGGAACCAAACCCCAGCAGATATCAAGGATCCACTGTATTTGGAAATCACCTGCTGAAGGAAATGGATTTTTTATCCAAATGATTTATTGGTACCAGGCACATTCTTGCCTAGTTAGTTCCTGATATATTGTAGCATTAATGAAGAGGGTTTTTTTTTTTTTTTAAAAAAACTCTCACTTTAATCATGTTCAGCCTCTCATATATTTACAAAATGAAAGGGAAAGCTTGAGAAGATCAATTTGTAACAAGCTCCCAGATGTTGTCAATATCATTTTACCCCATAAGTCAAATGATATTGCACTGAGTCCTCAAAAAAATTAGTTATGAGGCAATATTGTTGTGTAATGGCTTTGCTACATCAGACGTGACTATGGTCCTCAGCCCTGATTTCCACAGCCTTGTCCATACTCTGCTACATCACTCAGTGATATCATGTGATGGCTGTGAAATGCTGCCATTGGAAAGCTATAAATCTGAGGTTATGTGAGGCAATCTGGAAGCAATATCTTTGGTATTCTGTTGTTAGGGGCTATTTTGCAGATGCCAGACATTTTTTGATGTTACAGTGATAAAATAATGGATGTGTATGCATGAATTCAGCATTAGCTGATGTCAGTGTCACAGTGCTGAACAAAGCAGAAGATACACAGTTTGACTATAGTAATATTTGCATGGTATTTAGAACAGGAGTGCAGAATCTTTGTCCTCCAGATATTTTGGACTAAAATTCCTGTCAGTCCACTCAGCATGGTCAATGTTAAGGGATTGTGGGAGTGGTAGTCCCAAACATCTGGAGGACGAACCATTCACCTCATTGAGATTTAAGCTTGGCAGGTAAGAAGATGCACTTGAAAATAGGCATTGCCAAATGAAGGAAATTAGTGTGTTTAGACCATTAGTATATATTGCCAGCCCATGCCAGACTATACAAGATTGGATTAAATTTAGGTGATTAATGTTAATGTAATTATGAAATGCAGATCATAGACTATGTCTTCTGGCATCCTAGCTAGAATTTAAAAAAGAATGGACTTTTCTCCTTGCCATATAAAACTTACAAAGCTACAAGCAATAATGTGTAAATTGATATATATATATTGAAATTCCATAACTGAACATTTACACATTAATTTGAAATCTTCTCCTTTATAATAACCTGCATTTTGACTAATGAAGCTTCTGAGAATTGAGGAAAGTTTTGAAACAACTGGAACCCACTGTCTTCTGTATGGGTTAGTGCCATGTGGCAGTATTAATGTGAGAAAGACCTTGGATTGATTATGAAGAGAATTTTTGTGTTTGTTTCCGCCATCACCAAAGATATGCTGGTAACTGGCATGATATGTCCATTGCTTTTGCATGCTGTGGTGGCCCTATGGAGCTGTCAGTATACAGAAGCATTTCTAACAGCTTCCAATCCGTTACTGTAACCTAAGGAATGACTCTCAGTTGAGCAACCTCCATGGGCAGAGGTTGATCAAAAATAAATTATCTCAGTAATAGTATGCTAAGTTGTTGTTTCTGAGGTTTTGTTTCAAGGGGAATCCCCTTCTTTGATGGAAGATTGACCAATTAGTCCTAAAATATCCACTTGAGCATATGGACAATTACTTTTAGTGAAACCATGTCATTGAGTTCAGATTATAGCATCATAGTCCAATTCTGTGCAATAACACTGTAAATCAGCCACTGTCAACACAACATGATATAGTGCTACAAACAGCCACTGTCATGAGGCAGTCGAGCTATGATATGACATGTAATGAGAAAGACAAGACAGTTGACTGGAACTATGGCTAGGGGTGTCCCCATCTCTCAAGACCACATCTGCAGATTTTATAATTTGCCAATCTTGACATCCAGTCTGTGGCTCTCCATTTTTCCTTTTATGAGACAGAATCCATTCCCTTTGTTGGCATATTTTTTTTAAAAAAAAAACTGAGTATTTTGTTTCTGTATTTCATATCATGTTCATTGCTAGCATGAATTCTTCCTATTAACTAACTTTCAGTACCCCTAGCCAGAATAGCCAATAGTGAAGCATGCTATGAGTTGCAGTCCAAAAACATCTGAAAGGCTGCATAATTCCCATTTTTGAATGAAAACATATTAATTGAATTAAAACAATTAAAGCATGGGAGGTGGGTTTGAATAAAGTTGAAATTTGCACATATATGTACACTTTTATCTGCTGCTTCCATAGTAATCCAGTAATATAGGCATTCCAGATTGCAAAATCTATCCAGTCCATAGGAAAAGTCTACTGGGGTAGATTTTTCACACTTCCCTGTCTATGGCTTATATGCAACATTGCATTTGAAGAGACATCAATAGCAGCGAACACTTTACTCCATACTAACAGCCCATTCAGTTGGAACTAAAACTGAGAAGCTTAGGAAATTTGTATCCAGCTAAGCTGTGATTCTGGTCTTAATTCTGAGGCTCTGCAGTGTTGCAGTATGTTGTGATCTACTTAATACAGCATCCATGTCCTATAGAAACATCTGTTTTGTAAGAGGAGAAGGGAAGGCTTTATGAGTTGCTACTGTAACTTGGCTCTTTTGAGAAGAATGACCATTGGAATAAATTATGGATCAAATGTAAAATTCTAAACACAGACATGGAAGAAGCATGTAGCTAAAGAGTAAAGGTTTAACCTCTGATATGATTACTTCCTTCAGATTTGCAGATGGATTCCTTCTTTACCATCATATATTTAAAGTTTGTATTGAGGTGACCTGTGAATAGTCTGCTCCCCACCAATCACGCTTTTACCATGATTTAATCATGTCTTAATGACGCATGCCTCCTCCATGTGACAGAGCCCTCAGGCAGCTTGGTGAACAATGTTTCTCTGTGTCCCTCACTTCTGGGATGCTGAAATGTTCAAGAGAACAGGGCAGGACAGAGGAATCAAGGGCTTCAAGAGAGACATGTTGTCATCACTAGACAAAATTCACAGGAACAAAAGCAGGGAGTAGAGAAAAAAGGCCTTCAACCCTTGGTGTTCCCAATGATGTCATGATG
>NW_024802937.1:1091278-1224577 GCF_019175285.1 Sceloporus undulatus
CATCATGACATCATTGGGAACACCAAGGGTTGAAGGCCTTTTTTCTCCACTCCCTGCTTTTGTTCCTGCGAACTTTGTCTAGTGATGACAACATGTCTCTCTTGAAGCCCTTGATTCCTCTGTCCTGCCCTGTTCTCTTGAACATTTCAGCATCCCAGAAGCGAGGGACACAGAGAAACATTGTTCACCAAGCTGCCTGAGGACTCTGTCACATGGAGGAGGCATGCGTCATTAAGACATGATTAAATCATGGTAAAAGTGTGATTGGTGGGAAAATTATCACATCCCCATGCACTTCTCCCATTCATGTCCTGTGTGTAAACTGTAATGGGCACATCATTACCCAGTGACAAGTCCATTACAGTTTATGCACAGGACACAAATGGGAGAAGTGCTCAGGGGTGTGATAATCTTCCCCCATATCACGCTATTACCATGATTTAATCACATATTAATGATGCTTGCTTCCTGTGTGAAAAAGTCCTGAGTCTTAAGTAAAAGTGCTCTGGAAATCTTAATCTCTCTGGGCTCCTTCAAGATCTGCTGACATGGGTGGTAGTGAGAAGGCAATGGTGGTTTCTTTGAGAACTGGAATCAAGGCATCCTCTCCTCCTCCCCCCATTTCCTCATAAGTGGGAAAAAGGTAACTATAGTGGCAGGAACTGTGATAGCACTTGAAAAAGCAATATGGATCAGATCTGGGGGCTCTGCTAACAATCCCTGGATTGTTAGCAGACCAACCCCTAGGTTTGCCATTACAAGTCATACATTGAACTTCAAAAGTCCTAAGGATAGCATCCAAACCAATGGATTCAGAGTACAAGAAAGACTAAAAATTAGTAAGAGCTCTTTTGATAGTGAAATGGACTACATAAGGTGATGAACTCTCCATTGTCTGTCAGGCATGATTTAGCTGTGGATTTCTGCACTGGCAGGTTGGACTAGATGACCTTTGGTGATCATTTCCAAATCTACAGTTCTATATTTCCATGATTCTATAATCAGAAGTGTGGCTGTAATAACCTCAATACTTATGCAAATTAGTAGAGCATTGCAGTGCAATCCTACATATGACTGCCCAGAAGTATCTGTAATTCAAAGGGACTTATTTTAAGGAAAATGTGTACAGGACTGCAGCCTAACTATATTATAAATCCATAAGAACTCTAACAGAAGAAAGGTTAAACATGCAAAGAGAATTCACCATTTCCCCTTGTCTATAGCCCAAAGTCATGTGTATGTGTGTGTGTGATACAGCCAAGAAATGAGATTTAAAAACTGAATCAATGGCGAAGTTGTTGTGATAGTGTGTCTCATTTCCAGCCTATAGTGACCCTAAGCTGAACCTATCACAGGGTTTTCTTGGCAAGCTTTCCTCAGAGTTTGAGCAGGCCTCATCTTAAATAAGTTCTTTAAAGCAGGAAGAATTCCACCCACACTTGACACTTCCATTTATCCAAGACTCCTGGAAAGTTGGGAGGGGGACCTCAAAATATCTTTCCTTGTCTGTCTGGGGGCTTTATCATGTGAGTCTAGAAGAGCAGACTTTTAACAGGATAAAATTACGTTAGCCAGTAATTATCACACACAGTTCTGCCTGTCTGCTGCTGCCTTGAATTGCATTCATCACTATAATGCACCTTTTCCTTGATGGGCAAAACCCATCAATAATCTCTCCATCTCACTCCTTTTCCATTACTGCTTCTGTGTGATAGATCCCTTCTGCTGTAGTTTTGTTTCTCAGGCAGTCATGTGGCATGAGTGGTTCTGTCCCTCTCCACTTCCCCCCTTCCCAAAGTTGGCTGCTCCTGAAAGACAGCATTGGGCAATGCAGAAAACAGATCATGCAGCCATGGATTGCCAAAATGCTATCAGAGGGAAAGTGTGATAAGAAATTATGCCATACCAAATATACTTCTCTTAAACCAGTGTGATTGTGGCAGGACAGCAGGCTGGTGAGATAAGGTCCTTAGAAATTCTGCAGCTTAATGATGTGGCATAGTTTGGAAAAAGATAGTATTGCAAGCTCTGGGATAAATATTCAAAGTGTCTTTTATTTATCTTTTTACAAGGCAGAACACATTAAAAGCTGCACACTAAAACAGGACAGAATGGCTCCTTGTCACATTATAGATCATGTATCTAGAGGAAAGTGCAAAAGACTGATTGATTTCTTCAAGGTAAATTCTGCCAGCCTGAGGAACTATATTTTAATTATAACATGCAATATCACAGTTTGCATTCATTAACACAATAACCAATATGCTTAGGACAGTTTCACTTCCACGCTTTCTTGGGCTATTCACTCTGGAGGGACTTTGCTTTCATGCAGAATGGTGGCATCTAGCAGTTGCACTGGTCATCCTGAAGAGAGTTAGTGGGCAGATGGTCCAGTCCTGAAGCAGAGAGTAATGTTGCATAATGGCCATCTGGCCCCTTCCTGTTCTTTTTATGAGGCTATGAAGTAAATTGCTCAAGAAACAGAGCTTGATGTCCCAAAACTGAAAGCTGCAGAGTCAACCCTTCAACTCTCAGAACAGAGCATGCTGAACATCAATACAAAGTCACAAATAATGGCACAGGGACATAGCACTCATGTTAAAGCAGTCACAAAACTTAGTGCCCAAAATGTTTGTTTGTTTGTCTGTTACTATCTGTATAAGAAAATGCCATATGGTCCTTTAGGTAGAGATACAATGAAAAGTTTTAGCTCAGTATTAAGCTTAGAAATACATATATTCCTTTCAGTGATGTGCCATTTAATAAGCACCAGTGAATTCATCCACTCATTCACCCAGGGGTTCTCCACGAGGTGCCTCCTGACAGACAATTTCCTTGACACCTGTTGAGTTCCATGTTTGAATCTAATTTGGGTGTTTGGCTATGAAAGCTGGACAATGAAGAAAAAATCTAATGAGAAGAACAGCTCATTTGAAATGTGGTTCTAGAGAAAGGTTCTGTGGAAATCATAGACCATCAGAAATACAAATTAAAGAGTTTGAGAGCAAATCAAGTCTGAAATCTCACTAGATGCCAAAATGGCTAAAACTGAGCCTGTCATACTTTAGACACAGGAGACAAGATGGCTATGTGGAAAAGTCCTACATTCCTTCAGCATTGCTAGAACTCAATGGCCAGAGACACAATGATTATAACAGTGCTGAGTCTCTTGAGGGACCCTGGCAGATCTCCACACTGAAGTCATTATTTTATATCTGGCTGTGGGAATGTAGCCAGACATTTCTCTGATACTGCCTGCTTGCTGTGAAACACAGAATGGTCATGTGGGGCAGTTTCATGGGCATCACAGTAAGGAGGGGGACTTTGGGCTCTTCAAAGATATGAATATTTACTCCTGTGCAAACATCCATATCTGTAAGGGACAAGATAAGAGATCTTTTATATATTACTCATAGTGTAATATCTCAGGGGACATCAACAGAGCATCTCAGTGTGAAATGGCTACAGAAATTGACCTCACACTGAGAGACAAATGATAGTTGGAATCATCCTATCTTCAAGCTTTGGTTTATTTTGGTAATAGCACATAGAAAAGAATAATGTCTGGCTCAGTCTCTTGAGAATCTCTAGACACAAGATGGAAAAATAAATCACTTTTACGTGCACCCAATACTTACATACATTAGTTTGTTAGAGATCTGTAACTAACTGATGCTCATATGTTTTTGAACTAGAATTTCTGTCATCTTAAACACATAAAAACATTAACATATATAGTTTGGTACTCTGGGTTAAATATATAGGCAACAGTGATACAATATACCAACAAAGAATTCAGGGACTTAAACACCACCTGCTTTGAAGAGGCTATCTTCCAGTCATTGAAAGTAACATCATGGAACTCCTAGATTTACTGAAGAAAGTATTCTCTAAACTCACACAAAAAGAGGTGGTAGAAATTGAGACACTAATGCAACTTTTGTGGTCAATTTCCATCCATTACCTCCTTATAAATTATCAACACCATCATCAAACCACCACCTTTTACCTTTTACCACTTGGCAGTCTAAGCAAGCTATCCCTTGAGAGATAATTCACCATGTCTTTCAAAACCTATTAATAAGCTTTCTACAATTGCTTTTGTCATCCATCTACTCAAAAAAAGCTGCTGAAGAGAGCTGATATAAATATATAAACTGAAAATCCTAGATCATATCCAAGCATTATATAATGTGTGCACATGTGTGCACCTGCATGAAACAACCACAGGTGGCATTAAACAAAACATGACAAGAAATTCTACCAACATCCTAGCTGTGATTGAATGCCAGCAACACAAATGCAACATGCAGTATGTGGGGAAAACCACCACTGATCTTTTCACCAGATTCATGAATCCTAAATCAGCAAACATCAGCCTTTCCAACATGACTATAATTCCATTAGAGAAATATCAAGATCCAACTGTGCCCGAGAATGAATAGATTACCACACTATACTCTTATAGTGCTGCTATTCCACTTTAACTGCTCTCGCTGCCTCCTGTTACATTCTGGGATTTGAAGTTTAGAGACAGGCATTTCGAATTCTCAGCCAGAGCTTTTAGTCCTCACTGAACTACAAACCTCAGAATGCAACAGGAGGCAGCCAGAGCAGTAAAAGTGGAATCTATAAAAGTGTAGTCAAGTAATGTGGTGAAAGCTTTCGTAGACTTAAATCTACTTCATCAGATGCATTTATTTCACTCCATTCACAAGACCCCTTTGCATATAACTGCTATAATTATAGATTCTATAAATTCTATAAATGCCACTAGATCCTATTTATCCCTTCCATTCCAATAAATATAATTGGGGAAGCCAGAAGCCAAAACGTTTTATGCTTTTTGTAAACACTGTTTTTAATCATTTGTATTAAAACAATTACATCAACTTCATTTTTATGGTATCCTTCTGGGAGTCAGATTCCACCTAAAAACAATGCTGTCCCGTTGCCTCTTTCAACCAAATATATTGACATGCATCTAATATTCTTTAGATAAATCATAAATCTACAAATAGCACATCTTTTCAGATTACTCTTTCCAAATTAATCAGGGTTTTGCTAGCGAGAATAACAAAATGCTGCATCCATCGGTCTGAAAATTTTTTCCCCTGCAGAGAGTGACTCAGAGATTCTGTTCTGGGCTCAAAAGCTTCACTAAGACAATCCTATACACACTTGCATTATATTAATAGGGAATAAACCCCATTATACTGTTAAATAGTCATGTACAGTATTGCCCTTTAGAGCCTAATTCAGGGTGGGAATCATACAAAGGACTAAGCCTTTATTTGTGGCCTCCACAGTCTCCCCAGAGAATATGAGCAAAAAAATAAAATAAAACATCCCTGTTTTAAACAGATTTTCTTTTGCAGCTGTACCCTGGCACTGAATTTTGGCAGGAAAATTACAGCACTGGCAACAGTGCCCAGAAATGCTGTGCTGGGAATCAACTCCAAGATAGTCTCCTGTTTCCATTCACCATTTTCAGTCTTTCACCCACCATGTCCTCTGAAACCAAACCAAGCTCTCCTCCCCTCTGTTTTTATTCCATTTATCTGCCATTTAGGGCATCAGTTCAACTAGAGTTGTTGTTATTGTGTGCCTGCAAGTCAAGTTGTTGTTGTTGTTGTTGTTGTTGTTGTTATTGTTATTATTATTATTTTAGACTTATGGTGACGCTAAGGCAAATATATCTCAGGGATTTCTGAGGCTGAGAGTATGTGACTTGCCCAAGGATACCCAGTAGGTTTCCATGGCTGACCTGGGAATCAAACCCTGATCTCCAGAGTTGTAGTCCGACACTATACCATGCTGGCTTTCCCAGCTAGAGTAGATCCACACAATCAATGGGAACATGAACTTGATTCAGTGGGCCACTTCTAGTTGGGACTAGCTGTTGGATTTAGGCCACTGTGCCTCAAATGTAATTATTCTGTAAAGACTTTTTAAAATGAATTTTTTCCTATCTCCACTGATAGCATAAGCCCCAAAAATGTAAGCTCTTTTATTAGAAAAAGGTATATGTAACTGCTTAACTCTCTCAAATAAAGATACTTAACTCTGACAAAATCAGAGGAATGCTGTTGCTTCCATTTTTGCAAATTTCTTAGAAATATCTGCTTACACATGAGGAACAGAAACATGGATTAAGCAGACCTTTACTGAAATCAAGCAGAGAAATGGAATGAACCTGATAGTGACTCTTTGCTCCACACAAATTGTCATGTGAATTAATCTGCATTAAGTGCATTCAAAAGGCTAATTCAGTGCCCTAACTATAATTCCATGTTGCTAAATTGGCACATGTTGCAGGCCCCTTCCCCTTGAACTTAAAATGCAGCCCTGCACCAGGTCTCCTTGCAAATTTGTTTAACAACAGGAATGGAAAAACTGTGTAATTAAATTCAACTTATCTGCTTCAGAACATTTCCTGATTTATTAGTGCCACATTAACACTGGCTAAGAAAGATGTGTTATGAGACTTGAGAACTATTTAAAGCAAAAGAAGAATCCTTTTCGAGCATTTCACTAACAATGTGATAGATGTATATACCATACTGCTGACTTCTTTTTAATCACCTGCCAGAATGCACTGGCACATTGAAAGATGATATTTCATAAAAGAAAGACTGTGATTTCAAAACTATTAGAAATCCCTCAAGCCCACAAATAATACAAGCAGAGGAGTGGAGAAAAATTTAAGCTCGTAGAAGCAAAGCCCATCTTTACAATTCATTTAATCATGAAAATCTCTATCTTCATCTTCCTGTGTTTATTACACAATGCAACAGTGGTGTCACTAGGGAATGAAAGGAGTGTGGACTGCACTGGGTGATACCTCAGAAGAGGGGCAACACCCCTCGTCCTCCCTCTGCAGGGTGAGAAGGAGCAAGCTCACCCTCCCAGCTTTGCCAAGGGAGTGGTTTCCTGTTCAAGAGGAAGCTGCCACCACAGCAAAGGAGAAGGCTGATTGTGTGCTCTCCATCCCCTACCACTGACTCACTTGGGTTTGAAGCCACTACCACCTTCCAGCAGCCCACACACACAATGGGTGACACTAGGCCTTGGGATGGCACTGCAGTACAAACACAAATCTAGAATATTTTTTTTTTAAAAAAAAGGTTTAGTCAAAATGAACTAAAGGCCATGGCTTTTGAACATACCAGCTAACATATTCAAGTGTTCATTACTCACCTGATTCCAGTCATACAAGAAGGCAAAGCAGGACTAAGCTGAGAGGTCTTGGTCTAGCCATTATGTCATTTCTACCACGTGCGTGCATTTGGGCAAAAGTCTGAAAGGCAAAATATGATCTGTATGGATAGGCATCTTGTGCAATTTAGAACCTGGTATCACAGAAAGCCAGTGTGGTGTAGTGGTTTGAGCATTGAACAATGACTCTGGAGAACAGGGTTCAAATCTCTGCTTGGCCATGAAACCCACTGGGTGACCCTGGGCAAGTCACACCCTCTCAGCTTCAGAGGACAACAATAGCAAACCCCCTCTGAAGAAATTTGCCAAGAAAACCCTATGACAGGTCACCTTAGGGTTGCCGTAAGTTGGAAATGACTTGAACATACACAGCAACAAATCCCACTGCACACATGTACAGGAAACACCCCATTTTAAAATAGTACATGAAAGAGACAAGCGAGAAGATGGTAGTAAATTATGGCCCCATTCCTCCTCATTCCCAATTGGAATTATACTGTATGAGTAATGAATGCCAAAGTAGGACTTGCTTAAAACATGACAATTCTCTACATAGAAATACACTTCCATGTAAGAAACACCATGCAAAGCAAATTATCTTCTCCTGGCACATCCTTTGGGAAGCCACAGTCTTTTGCATGAGTGAAAACACATGTGAAAATACAGTGACTTTCCATACATGATGTCTATGGATACATCTACACTGTAAAAATAATGCTGTTTGACACCACTTTAAGTGCTACAGATACAGCCTATGGAATCCTGGGATTCTGCTTTCTCTGGTAGAGAGTGCTGGTGCCTATAAATCCCAGGATTTGGTTAGATGGAGCCATGGCAGTTAAAGGGGTGTCAAACTGCATTATTTCTACAGTAGATGTGCCCTGTGTTCTATAGCTTCTCAGGTAATGGTGCCCTACATTGCCTGTCACCACCTCAGCTTAAACATATCGAGTTCAGCTAAAACAATACATGAAGAGACTTTAGCTCTACAAAAAGAAGCTCCAGTTTCTCTGATCATACATAATACCTGTCCTGGTATTATTACTTTCATTTTCACTTTATAAGAATGCAAATATTCTTTGTCTGTTCAATTTTCCTTAGAGGATTCTTAGCAACTTAAGAAGTGAAAAAGTGAATGCAGTGGACAAACACTCCATGTACTTTCGTGTTGCTGTTTAGGTTTACACAGTTTTCATGCACCGCTGTCGCTATAAAAGGTTTCTTTAATGACTCTTGAAGGTTTGTTTCAGTCAGGGTTATGCATTTTGGGACAATGAACATGTTTAGCTTGGTTTGTTTCAATTAATTATGAAATACATTCAAACTAAGAAATTAGATCTATGTAATTTTCAGTCAAGAAAAACTGTCATCTTTAATAAGTACTGTCAAAAGCAACTGTGTAGGATAGTTGTTTTTTTAAAAAAAATGAGTAAGTTGCCATCCTGAATCATTAGTTTAGGGTGAGGAATTTTTAAAAACTACAACAGTGATATGAGATGACATGACTCGCTTGGAAAAAAAAAGGATAATGCGTGGTAAAATTGAAAACACAGAAAAAGGCTGTATTAATTGACTCAATCAAGTAAGCCACAGACCTGAATTTGCAAGAAATGAACAGGGCTTTTAATAACAGAGAAGTCTGGAGATATCTGCCAAGTCAGTATAATACAGTGGTCTAAGCTTTTGACTGTGGAGCTGTTCAGAGAGGCCAAAAGGCCTGTGACCCCCTCCACTCCCCACTGACCTCCATTGTCCTGTTTAGATGATGCAGGCCAATACCCCTGGGCTGGGATCAGGCAGACTGGACAACAATCCAGTTGCCCCAGTCCAATCCCAGCTCAAAGGGGCCTTAACGTGGGTCAAACGCTGTACTGTTTGCTGCAGATTTTCCAGGAAACTCCATGCCAACATCCACCTTCTTTCACCATCACCTCTACTGCAAAGACCACTGTTGCATCCTCAGATGTAGAAAGGAGGCACCTAGCCATGTGACAAATGTCTTCTCAATAGAGGTGATAGCACAGGAAGGTAAGGGGTGCATGGCAGTAACGTGTCCATGACACAATGGCTGGTGGGCATTGAAATGCCCATTTGTCCCCACACCAGCTCAGGAATGTACCCAGGTTAGGATAGCATGGGCTTGACCAGTGCTATCCTGGCCAGTTTTCTCAGCCCCTAAAACTCTGGGAGACTAGGCTTCAAATTCCTGCTTAGGCAACTCACCTTCTCTCACCCTCATAGGAAGGCAGTAACAAACCCACACAAATAATGCCAAGAAAACACTATCATAGGTTTGCCTTAGAATTGCCATCAGTCAGAAATCACTTGAAGGTGCTCAACAAAGAAGGTCTCTCATTCATATAACAGCAGCATGAAATTTCCCTTCTAATATACCTGCTTGAATCTGCTAATCCATGAATAGGTTCTATGAATTCCCATATGGGTAACTTTATAAACAAGTTGTTGAGCCCAACAATGTCTGTTAAAATACTAATTATACCTCCACATATTTATCACAATTCAAATTTATCCATGGTTGTTTGGCACAGAAAACAGCATTTTCTGCACAGAATAGTTCATTTCCGCTGCAGAAAATTATACAAGTGGAAATATATTCTGTGCAAAATTGGTACCTGGTTGTTTAGACCAAAAACCAACATTTTCTGCCCAGAAAACAAGAAATGTGGTTACCTGTGCAAAAATACTGTTTTCTGTACTAAATACAAAATATGAATTTTGTGCAGAATAAGTCCCAAACTGCAAACAGTTATTGGAAACTGTACAGTTTTTAGAAACTTTCTCACAGATGGAAGAAAATTGCTAAAATTACTTATTGCTGCCTTCAAGAAGAAAATTAGCAAAGAACTGCATCCCATTGCAGCAGTCTTGGGAAGACCTTTTAGAGAGGGACATGTGCTAAGTTCAGCAGCATGCAGGCTTGTGCCCAGTATGCTCTGAAATAAATGTTTGGCCTGTTTGCTCCCAAGTATCTTCTCTCCATTGCAAAATGGTTACCAGGTTCACATAGTGCATTTTCAAAACAAAACAAAACCCCACAACTTTATATGGCAATAGTCAGGTTTCCAGCAATTATGTGGATATATAGGGATAATCTGGTATCATTACAGGGAATGGCATGTGACTCCTTTATTGTACCAAATGCATGGGCTGTTATTAATATCTGTGCCCAATGGTAAGTGCTGGTTTTGACCTTGTTGTTGTTATGAGCCTTCAAGTTGTTTCCAATTATGGTGACCCTAAGGCAAACCTATAATTGGGTTTTCTTGGCAGGTTTCTTCAAAGGGAGGTTTGCCATTGCCATCCTCTAAGGCTGAGAGTGTGTGACTTGCCCAAGGTCACCCAGTGGGTTTACATGGCAGAACAGGGATTTTAACCTGGTCTCCAGAGTCATAGTCCAATGCTCTAACTGCTATACAATGCTGGCTCACAAAACTTTTGTAGGTTTCGATCTACAAAGCTCTAAATGGCCAAAAAGCAGATTGCCTGAAAGAAGACCTCCCTTCATATAATAACTGTCATCCTTCGGCCTAGGAGGGAGTGAATAGGCTGGCCCAGCTCCATCAGGGCTAGACTGGAGGCTCCTCCCTCCATAACTGTCATCCTTCGGCCTGGGAGGGAGTGAATAGACTGGCCCAACTCCACCAATGCTAGTCTGAAGATAGAAGCTCCCCCCTCCATAACTGTCATCCTTCGGCCTGGGAGGGAGTGAATAGACTGGCCCAGCTCCATCAGGGCTAGACTGGAGGCTCCTCCCTCCATAACTGTCATCCTTCGGCCTAGGAGGGAGTGAATAGGCTGGCCCAGCTCCATCAGGGCTAGACTGGAGGCTCCTCCCTCCATAACTGTCATCCTTCGGCCTGGGAGGGAGTGAATAGACTGGCCCAACTCCACCAACGCTAGCCTGAAGATAGAAGCTCCCCCCTCCATAACTATCATCCTTCGGCCTGGGAGGGAGTGAATAGGCTGGCCCAGCTCCACCAGGGTTAGCCTGAAGATGAAGAGCCCTCCCTCTAGTCCATCTGCCTTGGTCCAGGTATCAGAGAGAGAGAAGAACCACTGGACCTCATCCCCTTTCCCTCCACCATTCCCTTCTCCTTTTGTGTCGTGTCTTTTAGATTGTAAGCCTGAGGGCAGGGAACTGTCTTATTAAAAATAATAATTGTAAGCCACTCTGAAAGCCATTAGGGCTGAAGGGCGGGGTATAAATAACATTAATAATAATAATAATAATAATAATAATAATAATAATAATAATAATAATAATAAATATTACCAAACCATGACCCTGTAGGTTCTCTTCACCACTACAATTCTGGAGTTGAGTCACTGGAATTCCAGCAATGGCAAAATTTCGTCACAGATCTATTCATAAGGGATGAGGTGAAGAAAAAAAATTCTTCCCAGGGTGGAGGAAGGTAAACAACACGTTGCTGTTCTACATGCTTCAAAAAATTGTCATCATAGGCCTTGTTATATTTTTGGTGAAGCCAATAGGGAAATGAAGGAAAGATTATACTGAGTATTCCAGAAGTTACTCCCTCCACACAAAGGTTCATTAACTTCAGCAACACATCATTACTCTCATTTTGCAAATGGTCTGCCAATTTGCTTGTTCAAAGTCCTTTTGTTAATCTGAATGAAAAATACAGCATAAAAGCAAAAACCTTTGTTGCAACCAGAGAATAGCAATGAACTATGGATTGTGAAACAACAGTTCCACCACAGCTTTTAGACTGCAAGGAAAATTTGTACATTATTAGGCAAGTCTGCTTCAACCAACTGTCATTTCCAGTTAGAATATCGAGACAATACACACAGTTAAGCAATTACCTTGAAAACTACAGGGTGAACAGTTTTAGGTTTAGTACAATAACATCCAAACCCCACAAAACTGTGATACCTTTAATCAGCTAACTAAAATGCAAAAATACTTAATGCAAGTTTCAGAAGCTCCACTTGTTACCTCAGGCAAGCATGTTAAGAATCATATGGGAGAAAAAAATATATAAAATGATGATGCTAGTCACAGGCTTGCATTTTCTCAAGGCATTGTTAGTGTTCTTTGTATGTATTTCTATGCAAGTAGGCCCCTTTTCCTTCTGGCCATGTGGCACTGGGAACATAACAGTCCAGGAGTTAAAATTAAGATTCCATTAGCAATAAAAAATGTTATCTCCTGGACTTTGGAATGCTTTGTTGGTTTTAATAAAACTTGGCTTTTGTAAAACTAAAAAGTTTTCAGTTTAGTGTTTTATGTCATGGATAGGCATAAAATCTGACATGTAAAACAAGTTAGGTATAACTGATAATTTCATAGAAGAAATTCTTCTCAAATATAGTGAAAGGGCTACACTTTTAGTACATACTTTCTATGGTCCATTGCCATCTATCTATAAAAAGTTAATTAATGAGCTTTAATAAAATAATAGCTGCTTGGGAAAATGCTTGTTAATGGGTCATGTAATCCAGTTACATTCATAATAGGAGGTGTAATTAAATGTTTGAAGAGTCATTAGAGATGTTGCCTCTTACTGGTTCATCTGATTTACAGCAAAACACTAAAAAGGAGCATTTTGAGAAAGTTACTTTGTGCTTCATTTTAATGTGGTTTGAAACAAATAGCTACAAATTAAAGGAAATATGCTTTCCTCCCTGGGTGATCACAGCTTTCCGCCTGAATTGTATTGGTCCTGAAATGGGTCATTTGTTGTGTAATTTAAAGTCTTTCTGGGCAACATTTGTTCAGAAGAGGGGGTTCCTTTGCTTTCCTCTGAGGCTGAGAGAATGTGATTTGCCGAAGACCATCTAGTGGGTTTCCATGGCTGAGTGGGGAATCAAACCCTGATCTCTAGAGTTTCAGTCTAACACTCAAAACACTACGCCACCCTCGATCCAGCTAAAGATTTATCAAGCAGGCAGCCAAAAACAGAAACTTACACTAAAATCGCACCCCTGATATTTGTTCGTCCAGCAAAGGTGGTGTGTGAACCAAAGATGTTTCATACATCTAGTTTGACAACTAGGGGTATCAAAGACATGAACATTTAGTTTCCATATCTGTGTCTCTGTATGTAGTACCCATCATTTCATATGCTGATCTCATAATAAAATAGTAACAGGAGCACTGAAAACCAATAATATTATCAGCAATGGTCAGTTGTAATGGGACCTCAAGATTTCAGTGGACAGGTAATCATCATTGTCCCAATTTGTTTGCCATCTACCTACTTGGTGGATAGTGCGCACTGATAACCTTTCACAGCCTAATAAATAACCCATTGTTACATGATAGATTAGTTAGTGTAAAAAGTACTCCCTGAATCCAAAAGTCTGGAAACTATTGGACTTGGAGGAAAAAATTGGGGGAATACTTATCAAATTTGCAGATGACACTAAAGTAGGAGGAATAGCTAATACTCCAGAGGACAGGATCAAAATTCAAAATGACCTGAATAGACTAGAAAGCTGGGCCAGAGCTAACAGAATGAACTTCAACAGGGAGAAATGTAAGGTACTGCACTTAGGGCAAAAAAATGAAATGCACAGATATAGGATGGGAGACACCTGGCTTAAGGAGACAACATGTGAAAGGGATCTAGGAGTCCAAGTAGACCACAAGTTGAACATGAGTCAACAGTGTGATGCGGCAGCTAACAAGGCCAATGCGATTTTAGGCTGCATCAATAGAAGTATCGTATCTAGACCCAGGGAAGTAATAGTGCCACTATATTCTGCTCTGGTCAGGCCCCACCTGGAATATTGTGTCCAGTTCTGGGCGCCACAATTCAAAAAGGACATTGAGAAACTGGAGCGTGTCCAAAGGAGGGCGACTAAAATGGTGAAAGGTCTGGAAACCTTGCCCTATGAGGAACGACTCAGGGAGCTGGGGATGTTTAGCCTGGAGAAGAGAAGGTTAAGAGGTGATATGATAGCCCTATTTAAATACTTGAAGGGATGTCATATTGAGGAGGGAGCAAACTTGTTTTCTGCTGCTCCAGAGACTAGGACCCGGAGCAATGGATGCAAGCTACAGGAAAAGAGATTCCACCTCAACATTAGGAGGAATTTCCTGACAGTAAGGGCTGTTCGACAGTGGAATGCACTTCCTCGGAGTGTAGTGGAGTCTCCCTCCTTGGAGGTCTTCAAACAGAGGCTGGATGGCCATCTGTCGACGATGCTTTGATCTGGATTTCCTGCATGGCAGGGGGTTGGACTGGATGGCCCTTGCGGTCTCTTCCAACTCTATGATTCTATGATTCTATGATTCTATTAGCAAAGTTGGTGTGAATGATAATGATGAAAATTTATTCCATTTTAGAGATTTGTAAGATATTCTTTTTGGGAGCAGTATATTTCTGCCAGGCTACACCAAACTCACTCCAGCTCCAAATAAATTGTTGGATCTGTATCATTTTCTTCCACTCTGATTTATTACATTTTCCCATTTGTGACATCTACTGGTCAAAATATGCTACTACATTCTGAATTTTAAAAATCAGATTATAATTACATCAGTGCTACTCAAAGTGGTGGTCCCTGCCAGTCCCTGGTGGCAACTTTCCAGGAAAGAAGAAAAACAGTTGTCAATAGATACACATATGGTGCTGGTATCTGGCACATTAGGAAAATAATAATAATTACCATTCCTCATATCACGTAGCTTGAGAAGCACTGATGTAGATAATACAAGTCAGAATATATAGGTGAGACAGTTAATTTCATAATTCATTTTGGCAATGAATTGTTTGTATAAGAATAACATGACTTTACTCATGTATATTTTCCAAAATAGGTCAACATACATATACAGTCATCCCTCCATATTTGCGGCTTTGATATTTGCGGATTTGATTATTCACGGATTTCATTAATATGTTCTTTCTAGGACTGTCTAGGTCCTCCAGTGCAACTCTGTGGTCAACTTTAACTAAAGTTGCACTGAAAGACCATTTCTAGCTACTCCAGTGCCATTCTATGGTCAGTGTATGTTGAACATTGACCACAGAGTTGCACTGGAGGACCTAGAGATTCCTAGAGAGGTGTCCTCTGGTAAAAACATGGTGTTTTTGTTATTTGCGGTTTTTCCATATTCACGGGGGTCTTGTTCTCCTAACCCTAGTGAATATGGAGGGACAACTGTATATCCAAGCATAGTTCTATCAGCAGAAAGGAAATAAACACAGAGTTCGACGTATATTACTTCATTCTTTTAATATACACCATGAGAGGAACATGATGATATTATAAGTGCTGCTTGAACAAATTATTTTAAGAATCCAGTATTTTCAATTACTATTTTATCCTCTGCGGTTAACACACCATTTCCATGCAATACTGACATTTCTAAATCAAGCATTTCTTTCCTTAATTTAAAGATCAGATGATCCTAACAACAAAGCTTTTCCTTTACAAAGTATACATCTCCTTAAAATTAAGCCACTAATATATCAAAATAAACTCAGTCAACCATGATGCTTTAACAAGATGCTTTAATACATGGTACCAGTGATTGGGCTTTTAAACATGTGCCTATCACTCATATGTTTTGAATATGACAACCATTTTTCTACATGCTTACAAACCAAAATCTGTATTAATGGTGGGCACACCAGTATCTGGGTTTTTCTTCTTCTTCTGTTGCAATATTGTCAAATACGTACTTCACAATGTTTTTGCACTGATTGACAGCATTGGTGGCAGTTTGCATCTGCTTCTAGTTGAGGAACATTTTGTACCCTTGTGCATTAATAGCTAGCTTCTGAAGAGCTTTTACTTGCTCCAACTTCTCCCGAGTGACCATCTGTCATTGCTGTTTTCCCCTTTGTCTTTCATGCTTCTGGATTTGCTGGCAACAGTTCCATTCCGTCTCCGGTGAAAGTTTCATCTTTGGCTCTAGTTTTTGTATCTCTCATGCGCATGTCAATTTTATTATTAATATTATTATTTGCTTACCCTTGTGGCTGAAGAAACCTCCTCAACATTTCCATCTATCTCTTAATGATTTTGAGATGCAGAATCTTTGCGTCCACAATTTGCTTTAGTGTGGTCTGAAAGAGACACACAATGAACTTCCTCTCTGGGATCATCACCTGGCTCTTCCTTATCCTCATTATCTTCTGAACTTGAAGGTCCTACACAAATTGAATGTTCACAGTGGTAGTAACCAGAATCCTGCTTCTTTTTATGCATGGCACAGAGATCAATTCTGTTTAAGATCTCTGTGCCAAAAGGGCTTTCTTCATACTCTGTATAAAGGTCTTCATGAATTTTTCTGAAGCCCTAAACATTGAAAAAAGTAATCAATTATTGTACACAATATCTTTGATGCACAAACATCTTTAAAGAGTTACAATCAAAATACAGAAAGAAAAAGAGGAGTATAGGAAGAATATTCATGATGAGAACAATAAAACAACTTCTTTAATACATTAATTTTTTTAACTTATAGCTTTTCTACAGAAAAGAAGAGAGCAATGGACATCTCTCTGTACTCAAGCTTAAGGGAGAGATGGTTAAGTAGAATATCCACTTTCCCAAGTCCTAGAGCTACTGCTGATGATAGTTTGAGATTCATTACAGAATACATCAGTTGCCTGTGATGAGGAAAGCAATAGTATCAACCACTATTGAAGAACTCATGTGTCAACTTTATCTTTTCCCAACCACCAGCACTTTGGTCCTTTCAGCCCTTACAACTACTTTAAAGGCCTAAATTCAATTGTTGGTTTGAACTAAAGAAGGCATATGAATCAGATATTGAATGTGAATCCTGTGAATTTAGATATTCCAACTTTCCCATTCTTAACTCCCAATAAAATTATCAAGGGATCACTTTATGGAGAGAGAGAAACAATCCTACAATTCAGAACTGAACAGATCTAAAAATTTATAGGATCTACTTTACATATGCATATGTGTGTGTGTTCTCCTTAGAAAACCTAATCCACCATCTAGAGCCATGAACAAAAGACATGCAATGATAATTAAAGAATTCTGAACTGAGAGATTTGTACTGAGTACTGAAACAAAATGAAATTCATAGTCCTATCACACAAAGATCCACCCCAGGTTTCCCCAAGTTTTCTGTTTCCTTCATATAATGTATTTAAGTGAAGGGTTAATTATGTTGTTCAATAGCTGAACATTGGAGAGCCAAACTACTGCAAATTATCCAGAAATCTTTCAATAAATCCCAATCCACACCTTCTGTCCATTCTTGTTATAATTCAGATCTTTCCACTGGACCTGTCTTATGTATGTGAAAGGAGCAACTTAACTTTGACTAAGGACAAACTTGCCCATGTTAACGCACTAAGCTTCTGAAACCCTGACCAGGTACATCATGGGCACTCCCTAGAATGTTTACTTTGAAAAATTATGGATGGGAGAAGGCTCATTAAAATTTAGAGCCACCAGAGTCTGGGATTCATGGAGAGAGACATTGCAAAAGAGCTATGGTGCTGATCCCTATTTTTTTAAAAAAATATATTTTAATCTTCAGGTTTTAAAATATTAACTGATTTCAGTAGCACCGTTTGCATCTTCCCAAAGAAATTTCAGACATTTCCGGGGTTATGTTAATAATTTTGTGTTATTCTGGCAATGAGAAGCAGCTGATAGAGTTAAGCGCCAGGCATTCAGTATTCTTTGAAATTTTATGATCCAGATGGGTCATTTAGGATTTACCAACTTTCTGTGTCAATGTGTATCTGACATAGTTGGCACCAGAGAGATTGTTTGATACGCACACAAGAGACTGTGGCTCTTGGTACCTGCTGGGGTTTGGTTCCAGGACCCCCTGTGGATAGTAAAATCAATGGATGCTCAAGCACCATTAAATACAGTGGGGTAGTAAAATGGTGTCCCTTATAAAAAAAAATCAGTGTTTGCTTTAGGGAATATATATGTATATATGCACCATGGATGCTTGAATCCATGGATAAAGATTCCATGGATACAGAGGGTTGACTATATTGTCTTTTTCTCATAATTTTGATTAAAGGTTTTCTCTAACATGGTCCTTCCACAAACTGCTAGTGAATCAAATTCTGCTTCCAATTGCTGTCCCTGTTAATGGTCCTCCAGAAGTTTGCATATCCTTTGGAGGATATTTGGAGCATATGCTGGGGACTACATTATTATTATTATTATTAACCTTTATTTATGAAGCGCTGTAAATTTACACAGCGCTGTACATGCAATCCTTTTAGTTAGACGGTTCCCTGCCCTCAGGCTTACAATCTAAAAAGACATAACACAGAAGGAGAGGGAGTGGTGACGGGAAAGGGTAAGAGGTCCAGCAGTTCCTCTCAACCTCCGAGGCCTGGACCAAGGCAGATGGACTGAAGGGAGGGCATGGCTTCAAAATGGAAGGTTAATCATTATCCAGGGAAAATACATACTCACAAGTAGGATAATGCAAATACAGTACATAGCAATACAGGAAATGGATCGATAAACAGCCAACAACAGAACATCAGATAGTAAGCGACAATTATGCGATGCCTGGGAAGGCTTCTCTGAATAGGATGGTTTTCAACTCCGTTTTGAAGCTGGTTAATGAAGTGATGGCTCTTGCTTGTGGAGGAAGAAGGTTCCAGGAGTGAGGGGCAGCAAGTGAAAAGGGGCGAATCCTAGTTGGGGCAGAGGAAATCCTGGGATGAGACAGGAACCCTTGACTACCAGAACGGAGGGCCCTGGTGGGAAGGTGAGGAGAAAGAAGGTCTGATAAGTAAGGAGGGGCCAGTCCATGGAGGGCTTTGAATGTCGACAGCAGGAGCTTATACTGAATGCGGAAAGGGAGAGGGAGCCAGTGAAGGGATGCCAACACAGGAGAGATGTGGTCAGAACGGTGGGTGGAAGTGATAATGCGTGCAGCTGAATGCTGGACAGAGATTAAAGGACGGAGGTGAGAAAAAGGAAGCCCAGCCAGGAGGACATTACAGTAATCAAGTCGTGAGATCACTAGGGCATGGACCAGGATCTTGGCAGTAGAGGCGGAGAGATATGGTCGGATTTTGGCAATATTGTACAAAAAGAATCTACAAGCCTTGACTGTGGTCTGGATCTGAGGGATACACGACAGAGAAGAGTCAAAGATAAAGCCAAGACTGCGGGCTTGCTGGACTGGTTGAATGGAAATGTTGTCCACAGAGACAGAAAAGGAGTGTTGAAGGTTGGGCTTAGGAGGAAAGACAAGAAGCTCCGTCTTGGACATGTTGAGCTTCAAACGCCGATGGCGCATCCACTGTGAGACAGCTGTAAGGCAAGATGAGACTTGCTGTTCAAGCCTTGGAGAAAGGTCAGGGGCAGAAAGATACAGCTGGGTGTCATCGGCATACAGATGGTAGGAAAAACCAAAAGAGCTGATGAGTTTTCCTAAGGACAGTGTGTAGAGAGAAAACAGAAGGGGACCCAGAACAGAGCCCTGGGGAACTCCAACAGATAAGGGAACAGGAGAAGAAGTCAGACCCCCTGCAACCACTGCAAAAGATCTGCCAGACAAGTAAGACCTAAACCAGTCGAGAGCAGAGTCTGAGAACCCAAGGTCAGAGAGTATGTCAATTAGGAGACAGTGATCAACAGTGTCAAAGGCTGCAGACAAATCGAGAAGAATGAGAACAGAGTAAAGGCCATTAGCCTTGGCCTGTAAAAGGTCATTCGAGATTTTAGTGAGAGCTGTCTCTGTAGAATGCCTTGGGCAGAAACCACATTGAAAGGGATCGAGAATGGAGTTGGCTTCAAGAAACTCAAGACAGCGCGAATAGACAACCCGTTCCAAAACCTTAGAAAGAAAGGGGAGAAGAGAAATCGGACGATAGCTAGACAGAGAGGAGAGGTCAAGAGAAGGTTTTTTCAGAATTGGGGAAATGAGAGCATGTTTGAAGTCCGACGGGAAGGAGCCTGTAGAGAGAGAGAGATTGAAGATATGGAGAAGCGAGGGCAGAAAGGAGGGAGCTATAGAGATTAGAAGACGAGTAGGAATAGGATCAAGAGGACAGGTAGCAGGTTTGCAAGAGTTCAGAAGTGTAGAGAGTTCATCCAAAGAGGCAGGAGGAAAGACAGACAATTTATTAGGCGAAGGCGATAGAAGATTAAGAGCAGAAGAAGAATCAGGAGGGACTATCTCAGAGCGAATAGTGGTAATCTTAGAGATGAAATAGTTAGCAAAGTCATTGGGAGAGAATGATGAAGAGACAGGAGGAGAGGGAGGTTTAAGTAAAGTGTTGAAGGTGGAGAACAAACGCTGTGGGCGCCTCTCATTGGCAGAGATCAATGATTTGTAATAATTCTGTTTTGCCATAGAGAGGGCGCGTGAGAAGGAAGAAAGAACAAATTTGAAATGGATAAAATCAGCCCACTCTTTGGACTTTCTCCAAAGACGTTCGGCCGCTCTAGAGCAGGACCGGAGAAACTTAATGTTGGGGGTAAGCCATGGCTGAGGTCTAGTCTTAGAGGAAGAAGTGCGGACAGAGACAGGGGCAAAATGGTCGAGAGTTGAGGAAAGAGTGGAGTTAAATAAAGACATTGCTGAATCAGCAGAATCCCCGAGATTTAGGGAAGAGAGAGATGAATCCAGGGTCAGACCAAGATGGTTAGAGTCAACAGATTGAAGATCACGAAAAAGACGTTGAATAGTATGGCGAGGAGGAGGAGTATAAGTGAGAGCAAAGGAGATTAAATGATGGTCAGATAGTGGAAAGTCAAGTGCCAGGTAGTCAGAAATGGCGCAGTTTGCAGCAAGAACTAGGTCAAGACAGTGACTACAGTGGTGAAGAGCAGAAGGGAAATCCTCAACATGTGAGCAGAGGGGTTTTGTGTGTGTGTATCTTTGGAGTTAGATTGCTAAATAAAGAATTTATTGGTTATTCTGAAACTAGGTATTTGTCCTTCATCCTACTGACTACAACTGCGGAGAATCTCCTGTCATGTATTTAAATATTACAACAGAAACCCAACTTCCCCAAATCTAATTTCTTGTTTTAAAAAAAGCATGATAAGGTCATCATAATTAAGAGGTGATGTGAAGGCACACAACAAAGAATTTATATCCACTGTAAATTACACTCATGTCTTCTTTTTCATGCTTACAGGATGCCAAGGGGAAAAAAATAGTCAATTCTTCCACCACCACCAGCCCACTCCATCTCTCTTCACAGGTAATTTGGACTAATTGTGCTGAGAAACTTTTCAACAATGTACTGTCATAACTTTCTGCAAGACCTTTCTTTCAGCCCCCTTCTTCCCACCTACTCCTAGCTTTGCTCTACTTCATTCATTTCATTTCTGCCTTCTTCCATTTCATTTTTCTTTCTATTCACATTAATAATGCAGCTCCTTTTACACTTTACAATGGTCCTCTTTAGGAAGGGATAAAGGCTGTATTAAGTGAGTCAAACTCAGTGGTGTGCCATGAAAGAAAGCTCACTTCAGGGACTGAAAACAAAAGGAGAGACAGATACCAGAAATTATGCCCTTTGGTCGGCTGTTTAACACCAACAGTAAATTTGGCAGATGAGTCTTACAGCTGCTACAACATGCAAAGTGAAATGTCAAAGTAGAACAGCCTTTAATAAATAAATTCCAACACATATTAATGCAAGAAATGCTGTCATTGAGTCATCATAGTCTAGACTGTATGTTCAGTGATCTTTGTCATTTTGGAATTGAAAAGCATAATCACTTTTAGTGCCTCACACTCCTGCATCACACAACTGCATTGCAGGTCCCTAAACAATGAAGTTAAATATCTCAAGGTCTAGAGACCTCGCACAATATACAGATGTAGGCACGGTACATTGAATTCATAATGTTTCAGTCCTCACTCTTAATTAGGATGGGAAGATGCATACTAAATGCCAGCAACTCCAGTGGGAGATGGATTATGGATAGCAGATTACTTTACTGTAAAGTAAATTGAATTCTATTTAACTAACATTTTATGAAAATACTCCCAATTGTATGAAAATGCATAATTTGGAAGAAAGAAAGGGGGAATCTGTAGCAAGTTTTAAAGGTTTTTCAAGGAGAACCCTAACTGTTCAGTACTTCTAGTTTAGCATCCTGAGTCTCACACTGGCCAACCAGTTAATAATGGAAAAGATGAAGACAATAGCCTTTTCCTATTCTTGTTCCCCAGCAAATGGTATTCAGAAATGTGCTGCCTCTCATCCTGGTATGAAATATATACACTTTCTTGGTATTGGCCATGAATAGCCTTATATTCCATGAAGGAATAATGCCCTTGGAAAGCCATCTAATCTACTGCACAAACCATTTTGGAGGCAGGGAGCTCAGCTCATAGGTACACTGGAGACTGAAGGTTCATTTCCTATTTTACCAGCTGCCCTGGTGAACCGCAAACTTTTTTAGACATTGTATTTATAGCTGGTTGAGCTGAAAAGCAACATCTGTGGAAATCCCCAAATCCCCAACATCTCAATTAAATTAATAGATGGGGATTATTATATTGTGTTCCTAGCAAAGTAATGGTGTGTGTCTGTCTGTGTGTGAATCATAAATGGGATGGTGGGGAGAGTAGGCTGTATAATGGAGTGAGGAAATTGGTACACAAACCCTCACAACATCTCATGACCCCCATTTTATATTTTATTTTTATAGGTTAAAAAAATTACAATTCACTTGAGGGGGGGATCCTGGAATTATGTAACACTCTAGCATAAAGGAAGCTCATTCACAATTTTCAAAAAGGCACTGGATATCAATATAAAATTATATCAGTAATCACCAGTTGATAATGGGCCCCCATCATTTTCACCTTTCTCTAAGGGGAGGGAAGTCTGAGAACCCCTGTAGAGTGTGTTATAATAATAAGCTGCCTTCATTCACAGACTGGGCAGGAAACGATTATAAATGTAAATATAACAACTATAGATATAAAAATATACTAGTTTGGTTTGCTTGTGCCCAGACTTATCAAGCTCTCAATGCAACACTTCCAACATGGACTGAGAATCTAGTGAAATCTGTTTCTAGCATAATTCTGTCTCTTTTACAATTAGTCTGTAATCTAAATGTCTTATAATAAAAGCAATCTCAGAGCCTTACAATAAAAATGCAATTCAATAATTTCCTTTTAACTAAACTATTGAGGTTGCAATTACGTTATGCATCAGCCAAATGTCATGAACAAGGTAGGATCTGAATTCAGATTCAGGTCCAGTACAACTAAAATCCAGAGGAATAACCAAACAGAACAATTCCTATATCCCCAGGATGTCTTTAATATATACATAGTGCATTCCATTAGCACCAACATCACATTCAAACTTCAGCCTACATTTCCTGGATGAATACTATGGACAAAGCATCTAGAAATAGACTGCCTGTTAATACAGTGCTGTTTATGTAGTTGCACATACTGACAGGACAGATTCTCATATTATATGTTTTATGTGGCCACCATTCATTTTTTATGATACAGAAATGACAGTTTCAGTTGTCCCTTGCAGGATTCTCTCCCTGAATACAGATATTAGAATTGCCACAGTGGTTCAATATTTTTGCATAAGAAACTAATTGTCAGGCAAGAAAATGAACTAGATGGGCCTATTTATCAGATCAATTATAATGGTATTTTAAAATAGCCATTGTTGTTGTTAACCACCCCCAAGTCGATCTCAACTCATAGTGACCCTGTGGACGAGACACCTCAAAGCCTTATATAAGTATATTATATTATATTGCCTTAGGAGTCTGTAACTGCATAAACAGCAAGTGTATCTCTGTGACTGTTATACAAAACATGCCTGTTTGGTGCAGCTTATTCTGTTTACTGTGCACTGCTAATAAGACGAAGGTGGTGAGGAAAAAAAGACAAGTAATTAAGCGTAATTGACACACACTAAAAGCATTCAGCCAAAGCCACTCAACATCCAATGCACAATTGCTCAGTGGTCCTAAATAACATACAGCTAACACACGTAGTTTGCTTCCATGGTCTTTAATTATATGATCACATTTTTACAGAGCTCAGGGTCGGTGCATGCAAAAGTGTTTAATTTAAAAAGGATAAAAAATTAATCTTTTTTGTTTTAAATGGCAACTGAGTCCTTAATCTTTTTAAAATGACAATTAAGTCCTAGAACTGTTATGCTTCCTCGTTTCTGTCACTGTTAAATATTTTGTAGACACGTGGGTTTTAAAAGGGAAAACAAAATTGCAGACTTTGAAGGCTTTAAATGACTTTAAATGAATTTTAACGAGTAAATACTTGAAGAGACGCTCCTAAATAGCCTGTGAAAACATCATGTACAGAATAGGAAAATTATATGTGTAGCCAGTAGATGGCATCAGAATAGCTAGTAGAAGTGAGATGTCTGTTGGTTCCTTTGCATGTCTCTTTTGAATTGTCACATTTCTTGCAAAGTAGCCTAAATATTTTATTTTCCTTGTACTGTGCATTTTCATACATTGGAAGAGAAGTTTACTGAATAAGCATCACAACATCTATAGCAAAAATGACTCAACCAGAAACAATTTGGGTGTCTCACAAAAAGAAATGGCTTACTAATCAACATTAAGGACATCATCATACAAGTCCCAATCTTGTTGCAATTACTCTAATTAACGAAAATGCAAACATATAGGTTTGAGAGCAGCCATTATCCCATGTCTTCACAATCATGCAACTGGGGCCACTGCTGCCATTTCACTGTCTTCCGGACTCCTCCTTAACCCCAACTCCCTGCCCTATGCCCTATGCCCTATCCAGCATGCCTTTTGGGGTTTTTATTTTATTTTTTACTTGTTAACATAATTCTGACAATTTTAAAAATAAAAGAAATACCAAAAAGGATGGATCAGAATGCTTGGGAATATCAAGGAGGGAGATACAGGGGGAGAAAAGAAGACTCTGACGCCACGTGGCTGGCAATATTCTAACTGCCATGGCAGTGACATTTTACACATGAGGACTATTGGGATTGCAGTTGGGAGCTATTGACGAGTTTCCCCCATTAATGAAAAGGGATGTCCTAACCACACTTGGCAGACACAGCAACTACATGGCAGAGAAGACATGATGTGGTAAGTATTGCCAACAACGCTATTTTATTACTCTAACTGCATTTTAAATGCCACATGTGCTAATCTCCTAAGAATTGCAATAACAGGCTAGGGAAAGAGGATTGTCACAGAAGCAGTGCTTGGGAAAATTACTTTTCTGGGAGTTTTTGTATCCAAATTTCCCCCCTCAAGTTCTGTTCAACAATAATGAGCATCTGAATGTTTGTTAAGAAGTATGCCTTCAACTGACAGGACTAAGTTCCCCTGGCAATGCAGTTTCAAAATATGCAACATTTAGAACATTTAGATCTAGAAAAATTTAGGTTTAGAAATGACAATTTTTTCAAAAGAAAATGAGTGGGGGAGGAGCAAATGGAGATGGAGATGCCTTTTTTAAAAAAAAATTCCTCTTGAATAGGAATGTCCTAAAGCCAGTGTGATGTAGTGGTTTGAATGTTCAACTAGGACTCTGGGGGACCTGGATTTGATTCCTTGCTCAGCCATAGAAATGCACTGGGTGACTTTGAGCAAGTTACACATTCTCAGCTTCAAAGAAAGGCAATGGCAAACCTCTTCTGAAGCAATTTCACCAAGAAGACTTTACGAGAGGGTCAGCACACGTTGAAGTCATCTTGAGGGCAACTACAAGAAAATCTATGAGCAAATGAAAACCCCAGCATATGTGTCTACATGTGCCTTCAATCCTTTTATGGCCATCGAAGTGTACAGGCTTACTGTACAAGAAAACTGCAACATCTAAGATGACTTTTGCACATATGGGATGACACTCTCTTATTAAATCCATTAAATGGAACAGGACTCTACATGGATGAAGCCAGGATAAATGAATCAAGGGCAGATACCCATAGATATTTGTGATTTAAAGCTGCTCCAGAAGGCAGATTTCCATTATGTCAGAGCAGTATTCTGAAACAACTGTCTAGACCTTGAGAATCTACACAGATCCAACTTCATAGGCTTTGGCTCTCTGTCACATAGAAGATCAGTGGCCAGGATCTCTCAGTGTTTAATTTAAAAAACACCAAAACTTCAAAGCACAAATATACTGGGCTGCTAATTTGACTGAGGAGGTGGCCTGGGGAAAAGAGAATTTTACCATTTCCTCCCATGCTGTTCTCTCAATTTAAATACATCTATTTCTGAAGCTTCTATTTGTGACAGTGCGTTTTCTCCTGGGGAAATGGCAACACCAAAAGGTTTAGACTGAGAAAAATGGCACAGGAGGAAGGAGGTAAGCTTCTACATTACCCCAACAGTCACTTCATCAATCAAATTAGCAGCCTCATGGGGCTTCTTTGAACTTTTAAATCAAAGGAGAAACTGATAATTAATCTCATATGGCACATCTAGGTCTGCCTATTGGCTCTGGGTATATGGAGTTATGTAGTTAGTGCTCAGTTTATGCATAAGGTAAATAGATTATAGTTTTTGAGGGCCCTCTAAATAAATGTCTCTGGACTTTATCACACAGGGGAAAACCGGGGTTTAAAGAGTCATTATCCTGGGAAAACCACACAATTGCGGTGAAGATTTTCACACACATCGTGATTAAAGAGGACTTATCCCGGGAATAACCAGGAAATAACCAGCAACAAATCATTCACCTAGACTAGTGTACCTCGACTAGTAAGGTATCCACATGGCTGAAAACAAATCAGAATACATTGCACTAAGCCTGGGAAAGGTCCTTATTTGAACTAAAATTCCAATATCTGCCTGATGCCTGGAGGATTCTAGGAGCTGTAGTTCTACTCATGGAATTTCTCCAACCCCTGACTAAACCTTAATTTTCTGTATGAAGTTCCAAGCAATCTTGAGCAACTGTTCATCTCTGTGGGAAGCTGATGTACAAACACTGCCTAATGTTTACTATAGGGGCTGTTTTACCCATTATTCTACTGGGTTAATAATGGTAAATTTATTTGAAAGTTATTGATATTAAGGTGAGCTGCTAAGATGTAGTTCACATAATTAAATTCTCCTATATGTGAGTAGCTATTTGTTAAAATCACATGGGAGAAAATATTAATGCAAATAACATCATGTATTCATAGAATCATAGAGTTGGAAGAGAACACAAGTCCGACCCCTTGCCATGCAGGAACACACAATCAAAGCACTCCTAACAGAAGGCCATCTGGCCTCTGCTAAAAAAGGCAGCACATTCCACTGTTGAACAACTCTTACCATCAGGACGTTCTTCCTAATGTTTAGGTGGAATCTCTTTTCCTGCAGTTTGAATCCATTGCTTTGTGTCCTAACCCACTGTTCCATGATAGATGTTCATGTGGTAGTTTTTTGCTTAGTTCATACCCAACATCCCCTCATTTAGTTATGGCCACAGATTTGAAACTGGGGCATTCCAACAGAGTCCTATGTCACAAAACCACTTCACTTTTGTTCTATCCCAGAGGGACTAAAAACAAGCACAGATAACCATATGGATCCTAAACACCAATGCAAGAAATCTTTTAGGGTCATGAAGTGATGCAAAAAGGTGAGCTAATAGCTAGAGGAAACCCCCAGCCTACCTATGGAACATCAAAGAAATACCACTAAAGATCCCACAAAATGAGTTTTCAGAAGGTTAGAGAGGAAGCAAAGCTCACCCATGGCCCCTAGTAAAATAAGGGGAAGAGAAGGTGCCTTGTTATTTATTGGTATAAAAATTTGTATAAACATTGGTATTTCAAAGATGAAAACCAGGATACATATAGCTAAGCTACATAAGCGTGCACTCAAAAGAGTAAGGCCAAGTAACAAGAAAACAAAGAAACTCATGCAGAAAGAAAACATAAAGAAAACATAAAGCTATTTCAGAAAAACCCTAGAATGTATGTACTGAGTTTAAGAAGGGCAAAACTCCACTCCTTCCCTCTTCTGATTTAACTGAGTGCAAACTACTGTACTTCTGCTCTTTGAACTCAGCTTGCAGCAACTGAAGTAAGCTGAAGATAAAGAAGGAAAATGTGAGGCAGGAGAAACTGGGGCATTTAAAATGTCACTGAGAAAGTGGGACAGCAGAGGATTAACTGAGGCTGTCCTTGCCAAATCGGGACAGTTAGAGGGTATGAAAATGTACAGAAGGAAAAATTTAAATGGGTTTTGACAGGCAGCCAGGACAGTTGAGTCACATTGGGTCCAGTTACTTTCTGCTGGTATTATATTAATTAATAATGGAGAATAGGAATAGAGGAGCCTAAGTGATTTTAGAGGCTCTAGAAAATTATGTCTCATTTTGACAGAACAACATTTTATGACAAGCCTTTTTCTGGTTTTGGGGTTGTTTTGCAGACTCATTCTCTGCAATGAAGGAACACCTCCTCCTGTGCACATTTGGTGTCCTACCGATAACCTTGCTAAATAACATGTTTCTGAGTGGGGCCTCAACTAAAGTAATATCAATGCATTATCTACTTTAATATTTTATTTTATTTTAAAATCAGCCAACATTTGTTCAGTCATATATCACTTGCTAGACAGTGGAAATGTAGCCAACCTTGGAAGAAATATGCTTCTCTGTACAAAGCATCTGATATTTTCTAGCCTTGGCTATATTCCATATGCCAAAGAGGAGACACCAAATATGTGAAGAAATACCTGTCAAATTCAAGCACAAGGTCAAAGAACACTTTCTTCTACTATGAAAGCACTCTCTTAATGTCCCAAGAGTGTACCGTTATTGTTTTCTCTTGCTTATTCTACTGATCTCATAAAAATAATACAGCTATTCCAGGAAACAACCAGGACAGCATGCTACCAGGCAAAGCATAATCTAATCAGAGCAAGGTTTTATTTTAATTGCAAAGTGATAAAACCCCACCAAATCCTATATCCTTCTCTTGGTAAAGGTTAGATCAGCATATCATATATTTATATTGCAAAGTCCTAGTAGCTTTGACTGCAACATAAAATAAATCTTCCAGTCAGCTTGAAAATATTGCTTGAAAAGCTATGCAGTGCATATGGTAGAAACAACTCTCTACTGCATTACCATTTCAGTGAAATCATGGCAGTAAAAATACGTATGATGGTTTTGAACCTGATTGACTTTCTTCATAGTAACTGGTGTGAGAAATGAAGCTTATGCCAACAAGAAACAGCTTCCCTGCAACCAAATCCTGCTCATCTTAGCTGGAAATAATATTCATGTTTTTTCAGTATTAATCCTTTGATTGGAAAGATGGGGTCACCTTTGGAAACTGTTCAGAAACTGCAGTGGGTTCAAATTGTTGACCAGGACTGGTTACAGGGAATTCTAATGATTTCACTGGCTACAAATCCATTTCCAGGCAAATTCAAAGTGCAGGTTATGACCTTTAGAGCCTTATTGGCTTGGTCCAGATTATCTCAAAGACTATGGGGCTGTACAGGCAGCCCGTTTCAGGTGCGGCTCTGTGCCGCCCCTGAACAGGATGGGTTGGGGATGCGGCAGCTGCATGCCACATCCCCAACCCAATGTACAGAGGAGCTGTAAAACCCAGCTCCTATTTGTGCCCTAGAACGGGTGTCAAAAGGGCTGCAGCATGGCCTTATGATACCCTGTCATGCGCAGCGCCATGTAAGCACTGCACAAGAGCAACATTATCATGGTATGCCCCATCTGTATTGGTGCATGGCAAGATGGTGCCCGGGATGCACAGTAGGGTTGCTGAGCATATAAACATTCAGCCCTCACGCAACCCTTGTCTGCAGTCAAGCCAGCACAACGTGCCAGTCTGTACCTGGCCTATATCTGCTGGTATGAACCTGCTTGAGTTTTAAGATTTCAAGGGGTGGCTTTCTCCCTCCCACCGCCATCACAGGTATATTTGAGGAGGATATGGAAGAGAGGCTTCTCAATGGCTATCCCTAGGTTATGGAATTCCTTCCCATGGGAGGTTTGCTGGGCCTCCTTTCTGCTCTCTTCCTACTGGCAAGAAAATGCCTTTTTATTTAGGCAAGACTTTGGCTCTTAAATTGCTACAGCAAGAGGATCTTATAATGCAGTATGTTATGCTTTTATGCTTTTTTACTATGGTTTAATGGGTTTTAATTTAGTATTGTTAATAGGTATTGATTAAATAAATAAATAAATAAATCCATTTTGCATATATATAGGAATGTGTCCGTCTATACCAGGGAGCTTCCACATTAGGCATTTACTCTGAATTGACCACTCTTTGTTAACTCATGTTTATAGACTGTCTACAGTAAGTCATTGCCAAATCATCATTCTCCTATAATTTCTTTCTGTTTCTTCTGGGAATTCACAAAATCTCATTTTTTTAGAGGGAAAAAATGGAATGACCGTGCAATGCTGGCAGGGATAGATTACCTTAGTGCCACTCTCCCATCTTTCTGAAGAGGAATGGCTTTGACATGTGCAGTGACATTTCAGGCAGATGAGTCTTATCACGCCTCTTCAATTTAGCATATCTTCACTGCCATATTTCTACTCAGTCCCATTTTATCAGCATGTTTATTTTTTAAGGGCGGAATGCAATTTTGCTCTTCCACTTAGAGATTGTCCTTTGATTCAGTGTATGCCTCTTCTAACAGGAGACAGGGAAGGTTTTTTTTAATTTTATTTTGGTCCATTCTGACTTTCATTTGCAGTCACCCAAAACTTTCAAGAGTCCTGGAACCCTCCAGAACAGCAAGAAAAGCATTACAGGAAGCTGCAAGGGAAAGGGGAATTGGCAAAAACTCCCTCTGCCCTCTTTCATCCATTGAGTTCATCCTCAGGCAGAAAGGAACCACTAAATTCCAACTAAGTTGAACTGAGATGTTTGCAAATACCTTATTTTTTCAAAAAAAGATTTCTGTCAACTAATTTCTGTCAACTCCATGAATTTCATAGAGTTTTTATAGGCAAGGGATACTCAGAAATGGTATGCATTTGCCTTCCTCTAAAAATTAATCTCCAGTATATGATATTCCTTGGCATACTCCCAACCAAGTACTAACCAAGACTGACCTTGCTTAGCCATAGGAAAAGGGAGATTTGTTCCCTGGTGGTTTAAAAAATGCACTTGTTCTTGATCTGTGCCTTCAAGGCATTTTTTTTAAACTTAGGTGGCCCTAAGGCAAACCTATCATAAGATTTTCTTGTCAAGTTTCTTCAGAGGGGGTTATGATTGCCATCCTCTGAGGCTGAAAGGGTGCAACTTGTCCAAGGTCACCCAGTGTTTTTGTTTTGTTTTGTTTTTGTTTGAGTGGGGATTTACTGTAAACCCTGGTCTCTAGTCAAATGCTCAAACTACTGCAGCAAGCTTTCATAGATGAAAACTGGGGGACATGTAGATGAGCCGCATCAAAGCACAGCCCAAAAGGTGTGTGGCTAGACAAGAGGGCAAACATTATTAATGAGGAATAAAACACAAAACTACTATTTTGAGCCAGAGCTTTCTGGAAATTGATGCCCTGAGTTTAGGAAGGGCAATAGTCCACCCCTCTTCTCTCCATTCCTCAGGCAGAATGGCATCACTGAATCCAACAGAATGGACTGTTTTTATATGAACTGAATTATTTTGTGTATACCTTTTTCAAAAAAGTACACATATTAGTTTAGATCCAGATTTAGGTACATGAAACTGGGCTGGCTAGAGCTATTTCCTCCAAACGTCTTCCCCATTTCAACCTCTTTAGCACTTCTCATGGTACACAGAGTGCCAGGGGATCCCACTGAACAGGGTAGGCTGTGGCATGGTCCAATGCAGAGCCCTTCACTCCATGTAAGGCACATTTAAAATCCAGGAATTAGATTGTTTAAGCCAGGGGTAGGCAATCTTTTTGAGCCGGGGGCCGGGTTGCTGTCCCTCAGACAACTGGGGGGCCGAAGCCAAAAAATAAATAATTAAATAATTTTTAAAAAATATTAAATATATAAATAAACCAGGACAAATGTAGGACAAAATTTTCAAATGGAAGACACTTTTTTTAAAAAAATGGAGGACATGTGAAAAAATTTGCTGATTTTTAAAAAATGTTAAAATAAATGCGTGTTTCTGAGGCTTCTATAGACAATTGCTCCCCAAAGGCCTCGGTGGCAGGACCAGGCTGGGGCCAGTCCCAAGGCCTCACCGGGCCGCATCCGGCCGGCGGGCCGCAGGTTGCCTACCCCTGGTTTAAGCTCTCTGTAAATAAAGAGAATTTGCTTTATGGGGGGAAATCCTTAACATAGATTAAAGTAGCATACTCTGTTACCTCATTGTCCCTTCCTGTCCCATATGTTTATGTCATGGCCACTAGGATGGATGACATAAAGGCCCTTTCACACTGCACAGTTATAGCACTATGATGCCATTTTAATCACCATGGGAGTTGTAGTTTAGGGGAGGGTATTTAGAATTCTCAGACTGGAAGCTCTCATGCCTCGTGAAACTATAAAGCCCAGGATTCCATAGGGATCCATAGTATGCAGCTATGACTATGAAGTGGAATAATAGCACTATAACTTTGTAGTGTGGAAAGACCCTTCATTGAATATAAACACACAAAAAAGCACAACACCCAAAATGTAGCCAGTTGCAGTCCTGAACTCAAAAGAAAAGCAATCACTGGTAAAATGAAAGTTTTAAAGATATAAAGAAATAATGAAGGTAAAGTGAAAGATGCAATAGCAAAAAGTCAGGAGACGATCTAGATCAGCATTTTTGGAAAGAGATACAACAAAGCATTGGAGGTTGGTGGAGGGGAGAGAAGGAGTGCAGGGTACGTGACACACTGTGTGGATTTAATTTTTTTGCCCAACCTGGTTGTTTCTCTTATCTAAATTGAGCCCTTAAATTGTTCCTTCTTTCCATTAGTTTGCAGTGCTGTGAGTAGAGATTTGTTTAGGGAGAGATCATTCTGGCTTAATGCATTCAGATGCACTAAATTAGGTAACATCTTTTTAAATCCCCTAATTTGCTAAATTATCAATTTTCACGTGACATGACAATGCTTCTTCCAAGAAGCAAGCAAACAAAGTGTAAAGGACAAGATCTTCATCTAATTGATTACCTTCCTCCTCAATGCAGGTGCTTTAGACAGTTTCAGAAATGTCAGGTGTGGTCTGAAGTCGTTGCTGGCTGTGATGTCTACATTCATTTCCATAAAAGAGCTCTCCACGGCTTCTAGTAGACAGTTGATACAAACAGGGACAAGTGATACAAACTGTTTACAGGACATTCAGACAGAGGCAATTTGTAACAGTCCCAAGTAAGACAGAAAATTCAACCAAACACCATACATTAGATCTTGACGGGATCTACATTCTTTATCTCTGTGTATAGTGGCACTCTCACTTAAGAGACACAGTAACCTTTATTTTAAAATGACCTTTAAATGTGGAAGTCAAAGAGCTGTGATATGGAATATGTGGACAGTAGCATATGATCAGCCATATTTTGCAGCATACACTAAATGGGGCTTTTAAAGAACAATTAAAGGCAAAATGGCATCTGTAACTGCAAAAGACAGATATGAAAACACAACATAACTTAAGACATTATCTGTTCCCTCCCCCCCCCCACCAGGAAAATCTGGGATTTTACCGAAAGTAAAAAGCAGCCGATTTTGCCCACTTTCTGCACAGGTTAATGTCGTGTTAATGCTCAATGTGCACGATGTTGTCTGAAAACAATCCTGCTTTTGCAGGATTTTCATAGATTTAAACCCCATTTTTGCATGGGATTTGGCCGCTTTCTTAATGTGTGATAAGACTCCTTACACTGTTTTAAAAAACAGCCACCAGGAAAAGGGGATTGGTCACATCTGAATCATAGAGTAGGAGAGTTGATTATTTATCCCCTTATTTTCTCAATGAAAAAAGCACTTGGAAGAAATAAATCAGCAGGAACAGATGATATACTAATAGAGCTGTTTCAAACTCCAGAGGCAAAAGAGTCCATCCTTAAAAAAAATCTTCCAACAAATATGGAAAACAAAACAATGGGTCATAGATTGGAAATGGTCAATATATAGACTAGTTTCCATCAAGGGGACACTTGCAATAATCACCTATACAAGCAAAGTAACTTGAAATTTTGTAATGAAGACTTTTAATATATATGGAGTGTGCAATGCCAGATGTCCATGATAAGCTCAGAAAAGGAAGAGGCAATAGATATAAATTTGCAAACATATAATGGATAATGATACACCATAATTACAGAAGAAAATCAGCCTATGCTTTATAGACTACAGCAATGTCTTTGTGTGGATCCTGAAAATGTATATATCAATCTTTCTTTATAAGACAGTATGACAACTTTTGGTTGTTCTGAGGTGCAACCTGGTGAAAAAACCACTGTTGGCACACAATATGGCAAAAGAGAATTGTCTCCAGTTGTCAAGAAGTTCAGACAAGGCTGTGTTTTACCACCTTATCTCTTTCATTTAAATTCTGAACGTATCATATGGAAACCAACATTAGCAAGGAGATGAGAATAAATATCAATAATTTAAAAGATATAAAAGTCACCATTGTAGCAAAGACTTGAAAAAACTACTTATGAATGTTAAGGGAGAAAGTCCAAAAGCATATTTACAGTTTAATATTAAGAAAACAAAAGTAACGACCACAGAAGATTTATGTAACTATAAAGGTGGTAATGAAGTTATTAAAACTCATTTAAAAACTGGTGCCAAGGAGAATTTGATGGCTACCATGGACAGTTAAAAAGATAAGTAAGTGCATATGAGAGTAAACCAAGCCTGAACTTTCTCTAGAAATCAAAACGACTAAACTAAGGTTAGCATATTTTGGACGTATCATGGGACTACACAGAGACATCAATAGACTTGGTAGACTTGGTATCACCCAGTGCAGAGAGCTGCTGAGCTGGGGCAGCAGAGAAGCTGCGAGTCATGGGATTATTTATAGCAAGATATCTTGGAAACCTCTCTTACATAGTCACTATAAGTCAAAGCCAACTTAATAGCACATAGTAAAAACAAATTAGTCCTAAATGTACAGTTCGTTATACTGAAATGCAAAAAACGTACCCCATCAAAGACAAGACATTCTCCAAGGTTCACGTGGTTAGGTAATTTGTTTGTTTATTCTTAATTATTTATTAAAATATTTATATCCTCCTCCATATGGAAAGATTTTATGGCAGGCAACATTTTTTAAAAAAAAAATTAAATCCATGTAACAATTTAAGATGCTTAAAAGTGTAAAGTGGTTTAAAACAAGGTAAAAGCATTTATATTAAAACAGAACTTCTCAACCTAGTCATACCATGATTCCTAGGCGGTGAATCTTTAATAGAGCCAAGTTTTAACATGGCACTAAAATGAAACTAACATCAGTGCCATTTGACTTCCACACGAATTTCACATTGAGGGTGCCCTAGCAGAGAAGGTCCTCTCCTGTGTCTTCACTTAATGTATTGCTCCCACTGGTGGGGCACATTTTAAACTTTACATTTACACTCAACACTTTATACTAACATTAGAGTAGTATAAATCTCAACAAATGCATGTAGGCATTGCTTCAGCAGAGATGAGGAAGTGAATATTAAGCTCAAGACTACATGGAAATAGAAACACAGAGTCTTTAGAAGAGTAATATATTAATGGCACTGATGTTTTAATGTTGTTTAAACATTTGTATCACTGCTTTAGCTTTTTGTGTTTTAAATTATAATGTAAGTTACTCAGAGTCTCATTTGGGAGGGAAAGGTGGGATATAAATTTAAAAAATAAATTACTAAAGAGATTAGAAGTAGGATTCAAAGAAAAAGAACAGTTTAAGTCTTTTAAAAGAGGAGTCTGTGCATAAGGGACAAGGAAGAACAGTTTGAATCCTGAATGTCTTAAAAAATAGGAGATGATATAAATAAAAATAAATGTGCCTGAGCAAGAGAAATATACATTTAAACAAAAATTAAAAATAGTGTTCAAAACATAGAGATACAATTTCAATATGTACTTGAAGACTGATCAGATGCAAATTTAAATACTAACCTGCAATTTTGCTTAGCATTTGCTGTTCATCCTCTGACATTTTAACATAGACCACTTGGTTGTTAAACTGGCCAATCCCCTGAAATGTCATGCTAAAGAGTTTCCCCTGCAACAGAGTTTGCACTTTGGCCTTGCTGTGCTCTAGAGCAGAAACAGCCCTTGAAATGAATGAAACACAATAATAAACACAAAGTCATGAGTCAAGGAGCTATGACTCTAATACTAGGATCATGATGGATTTTGGGAATGTCTGCTTGGAAAACCATAAAAGTTTATTGTTCAGTGACAAAGCTCAAGATCTTGAAGTGAACATAAGAGAATACATCTTGGAAGTTTATACATACATTATATTCTCTTCATGCCTAACCCTACGCATGTTTTACTTTGGACTAAAGAGATTATCACACCAGGGCCAATTCAGCAATAATCATGGTAATGAAAATAAAAAGCAACAGTAGCACTATAGCACTCAGTATTTTCACACTGTCATGTGTTCACACAATAATGGCATCATAGTGCAATTGGTTTTCATACTTACCCATGAAAGAATAATCAATACAATGGTATTGATCATTTCACACTGAGACTAAAGGAGAGGAGGCTGGCAGGGAGGAAAAGCTGCCTTTGCCTGTCCCTCCTTCCCCAACTGGCTGAGGTTCACCTTCAGCTAAATATTTTGAGAAACCCAATGCCACCAGTCCCCTAGTGGAGCCCCCTTAGCTGCAATGCCCAAGTTACACACATGTGTGCACGCCTCCCCCCACACCCCTTTAAAAGTCACACACACACTTCTCCCGGGTTGCTTTGCCTCAGTCTCTTTAAAATTTAAAGAGTCAGTGTTGCTTCCCAGAGCCCCTTTAAACTCAGGAAGCTTTGCTGTAGCCCCTTTAACTTTGAAAGAGCCTGGTGGGTTGCTTCCCCAATAGGGCGATTAGCCTTCACACCCTGGACTCACTTGCACTATTGAGAAGCCATTCTCGGGATTTCTCTGTGAATGGTTTGTTGCTGGAGCATTGCTGGTTCCTCCTGGAATAAATCCTAATTGAGCACGACATTGTGTGAAATTCTTCCACATGATCATCTCAGGAGAATGCCTTTTTCTCTCCCCCCCCCCCTTTCCCCATGTAATAATCTCCTAAATTTCACTGATGAATTTCACTTCCTTTCAATTAAGTCATGCTTAGCATTCTGGCTTCCAAAGCAGAAAGCACTGAAATTATTTAATATTACATATTTACTACTGTAAATATATTTCCTATATAAACAAAAATGCTTCTGTTGAAGTTAGAATTCACTTATTAGCACACAGAAAAATTAATCTGTTTTCTTGCAGTGTATGAAAAAACATATTAGATTGTACTTGTTCAATGGCTTTGTATCACATTGTTTTATTCACCATTACACCAGAACAAATTGATTACCCAATTAAATGTGACTGATCATATCTGTTACACTGCAAGCCCTACAAAGGTGTTTTATTTTTTGATGTTACCTTTCTGCTAAGCAAGTAAGGAAAAGGGGGGTGGGGAGGAAAATATATAAGGCTTGAAACTCAACCTGATACTTTCAATCAAACCTTTACCAGGAAATCATAAGGTATAAAAAGGAAGATATATTTGAATAAGCCATATATGTTTTAAATAAGCCATATATAATATTACAAAGAATATAAAATAAGAAATGTTTGAAATTTTATGGTGCCTTACGGAGCTCAAGTTAGTGTCATAAACTGCTACTTATATACACACTTAGCAAGAACAACTATTTTCCTTACCATATATACATTAGATTTACAACATATTTTTACTGCTTGGTTGTACTGAGCCAAGAATTCTCTTGTCAATGTTCTACTTATTTCATATGGATTATAACCTTAGAGCATAGACTATTTAGCCTTCTGTGAACTATATTCTTTCTCAGTTAGATGGTGGTAACTCTTTTTTCTGGACAGGAATATAAATTGATGGCTCAGTGTTGGTTAAGCCTTTTTTCTGTAGTGAGCTATTGTGGATAAAGCAAGAAGTATCTTTAAACTTTATCTATGGACTTTATCTATAGACAAATCCCACTTGGAAACGGGATTTAAAAGTAAAAAAACCTGCAAATGTGGAATGTTTTTCAGATGACATTTCTTCTAAACAACAATAACGCAAAAATAAAGCAAACAGAAAGTCAACAAAATGACACCTTTTTACTTTTGCGAACTTCCCGGAAGTAAAAAGGTGTCATTTTTGTTGACTTTCCATTTGCTTTATTTTCACATTATTGCTGTTTGGTGCAAATGCATCTGAAAAACATCCTGCGTTTGTGGGTTTTTTCTACTTTTAAAATCTAATTTCATAGTTGAGATGCTAGCTACAAACATGAACTTCCACAATTTAACCTCAAAGTATGCTTCTTTACTATTTTCCAGTTTGAGTCCACTTTTTCTGCATAAAAGTCAGTGGCACACAGCTTTGGTAAACTTTGCAATTCTGTACAAGCCACACGTAACAACTGTAAAACCAGTCAGGGGAAGACAAGGTCACTTATCCTCTTGATATGAACTGGACAGTTGATAAAGCAAAATCACACCTTTTCTTTTTGCATTTTAATTTAATGGCACTGTTCAGTAGAAGTTATTTACACTCCATTATTCCCCCCCCTCCAAAAAAAGCTCATAGGCAATAAACCTACTGGTTTGATTACCCTAACAGATGACCTATGATGGAAGAAGAAAAGACCTGTGTAAAGGTATTAAATCCCATGGGCTTCAGTACCACTGAGAATGGTACCCTTCTAAATTAGCACTCTCAGATGGAAACCCTTCTATTCCAGGACTCATTGTAGCCTGTGGAACAGAAGATTCTTCTCTTAACATTTGTATTGGACCTTCAGCATCTTCTAAAGTCCAGTGGCTATATTTTCCGGGTCCTTTGCAGGCTGCATCCTCTCTCTGACATCTTCCACTCTGCGAAATTTTATTTCCAATAGAAATCTCTGGGCTGATTAGTTTGCCCTGGAAAGATCACTATGGGATCCTGGGGTGTATGCACTGATAATGTTTGACTATTCAGTAATAAGTATCACTGGGTTCAATGGGTATTACACTAAAGTGTGTTTGTATCCCAGTTCTACAGCTCTACATCTGAATCAGATGAAGCAGTCAAAATGCTGAATTGCTATCTTAAAATAATAGTTGGCAGAATGAAGCCAATAAACAACCAACATATATAATGAGGAGATGCACTTATGAGTGATTGTTTTGCCTTAGGTGGTAGGGTTTAAACTTTTACTAGTTGAGTTACAAAATATAAGTTATGTTTCAGTTTGGGGATGATCCTAGATCTAGCTTTGTCACCAGCGGCCTGAGTGACCTTTGTGGAACTGAGTGCATACCACAGTATACTGGCTGTTGTTATCTATAACCTGATTATTCAGATTAGACTAAGTAATGTAATAAAGTTTATTCGGTCATTGACCAGCAAATAGACTATGTATTGCTATGGCCACAAGGTTTTCTTTGAATCTTTGAAGACTTGCAGAAACTGCAAGTAGTTCAAAATTCAACCATTGGGCTAACTGGTAGTGTCCAGGAATGCTGCCAGCACACACATGAACACACGCAGATAAGGATTGCACAGTGAAGGAAACAGAGTAGGCAGCCAACAGACAGTTTACAGACCTTCCTCCAGTCCGAGAAGAGTAAGCCACAAACGAAAGCCAGGGTTAGGATACCAGAAGTCACGGAAGCCAAAGGTCAGGGAAGCCAGAAGGTTTGGAGTCCGTTCCAAGGTCGTAGGTTCAGGGCAGACAAAGATTCAAGAAGCATGGAGATCAAGGAGCCAGTGCCGACAGCAACCACTATGATGGATCTACAATAAACTCTGGCAAAGGATTGGCGTTCTCCAGCTGCTTAAATCAGAGACGCACTCCCTTGTGCCAGCTGTTGCTTATCTGCAGATTGCCTCTCTGCAAGTCTCTTAGATCTGCACAAGCAAGAACGCTCAGCTCTCCTTTGCCTAAAGGAAGGAACCTCCATGCTTTGTTCTTCCACTGGGGCAACACTAGGCTGCTGAGCATCTGGAGGGGACCCCACAGAGCTGGGATCTAGCTGAGCCTCAACCACTGGGGCTGAAAGATCAGATCTAGGGTCTGGCAGGGCAGAATTGGGACCTGGTATGGCCTCAAGTTCCTCCTGCACCTGAGGAGCCACGGCCTCCTCCGAGTCCTCCACTTGGCTGGCCATGACAGGTAGTGCCAAAATACATTCCCTGCATTCAACCACCTGCAAATTCCCTCCTGCAGTGCTTGGCTTTAAAGATCTAACCAGCTTGGAATCTGGATTCTCACAGAACTATTCCCTCTACTCTTTTGTTTGCAGCCAGGCAGGTTTATGTATTCCCTTTACATTTTTTGTATAGAATCAACTCATTTTCCCCTCAATATCACCAACTGTACCAGGAGAGAGAGAGAGAGAGAGAGAGAGAGAATCTCTCTCTCTCCCTCTCTCCCCCCCTCATTTGAAAATCATACACAATTATTGTGATAGTTGCACAACACAGAAAGATTTTTAATGTATAGATAAGTGGTACTGAGGCTTCTAATTTAAAGCTTTTGTGCCTTGAGCAAAGTACAGGGGTCAGATGCACTATTTATAGACAAATTGCTCCCATTCTCTACCAGATGGCAGGCAGTCTTTAAGTCAAAGCAAACTATAGAGTTGTTTTTCACTCAGGATTCACAGAAATGTTGCTATTAGCTGTCATGTTTGTTGTCATGATCAACTGATATATAGATCAAAAGAATATTCTATTATTATTATTATTATTATTATTATTTTGTATCCCATCTTTCTCCTGAAAATGGGACTCAAAGCAGTTAAGAGCATATTTAAAATAACAAAAATTAAAAACAACACAAAAGCATTAAAAGTATAAATCTAAATTTTAAAAAGCAATTAAACAATTCATGGAGTTTAAATATGAAAAATGCTTAACATTTTTTTAAAAAAAGAACCAAAACATATTTTTACAGCAAAACAAACATGTTAAGACTAGAATAAAAATATAATGGCCACTATTCTGAAATAAAATGAGACATTAATTTATTTAAATTCTCTTACCTTTTCACATCTTCATCTGTTCTCAAATGAGCTGCAATAATGGTTAGATGCATAGTTTGGACTGGAATCAATGCTTTCAACAGCTTAGGCTCTTTAGTGAATATAAGCTCTTGGACATCTTCAATTTTATCTAAAATCTGAAATAAAGATGAATTTTTCAAAGGTAATACACTCATATTAATGGTTTAATAATACGTAGTGTCTTATTTAGCTTCTTGATAATTCCATAAGCCTTTTAGCTTCTTGGCAGTACAATGAATAGTTGTCTACCTGAATATCCAATTGACTTTAATGGGTCATATATCTAGGTATATGTACTGCCCTTAAGACTCTTTCAACAGTGCTCAATAGGTTTTCGATCAGACCTCCAGAAACAGAAGGATGACATTGCTTGACAATGAAAATAATTTTAAATTATTCTGCATTAAAAAAGAGTTTAGCACCAAATTTTTGCCAGTATCAAATGTGCCAGTTCTGTTCATGGAACTACCTTCTCCCCACTACAACCCCACTACCACCAATGATCCGATAACAGCATGATGTTGGATGAAAGCCTTTGTGCTAATGGAGATAAGCTACCTGGGGGGGGGGGCAGTTGGGTATATTAGTGTTGAATAAAGAAAAATAAAGTTACGTGCAACTTCAAACTTCACAACTGTGTTTTATAATGCTGACAGGATGCTGAAAACATCTGCAACTCAATTTGGAGCCCAGCATTACAGTCTGATGCTTTCTTCATTTTTAATATCTCATCTATATTTTGAAGAACTAGCAACTAGATATGCTGGTTCAGAATCTCAGTTTCACTCTGGGTGCAAAACTACGAGAAGTGAGCAAGTATTAATGCGATCTTTATGCAGTTGTCAATTGTTAATAGACTGTGAAAATGGAATCACATTTCCATAATTAATCGTGTGCTACTTTCTGATTACAGGGGAAAAATTGATGCCTTTTCCCAAGTGAGAAACTGTAATTGCAAATAAATCCATTCAGATAACTAAAATTTGCCATTCTTAAAGACACTGTTTTCATTGAGCTGTACAGCCCATTTTTTAGTCTTTTGGAGTTGAAAAGTTGCAGGGAAAAATTTTTCCTTTTGAAAGTATCTTCAATGGTGCATTTTGGATTAAGATGAATAAATTTAAACAGGAGAAAGAACATCCCAGAGGACAGGAGTTTTAACATACAGTGGAAATAAATTGTAATGGTGGTGGTGGGGGGGGGGGGGAGATGTCACTAATACAGCTACAGCCGAGTGTACTGAAAAACCAAACGCAGGCTTTAAATACTTTCCATACTTTTTTAAAAAAAATACCTATCTCTCTCAGGGTTATTCAGATTGACCAAGAATACCATTATGAATCTGTATTTACAAAGGATAGGACTTTCCAGACTGCCCAGAAAGTACGGACTGGAGGTGCCCAGTTTTCCTCCAGAGGGACGCCACAACAGCTAAACTGTGCAGCGTTCCTCCACCCCAAAAAGAACCCAGAAAACCCGGATTCTTTGTGGAGTACATGGACGACATCATCAGTGTGCCATTGGTGCACTGTGGTGCGTCCATGATGCAAGCACGGTACATGGACTTTTGGACATGGCGCCATGCTTGCGTTGTGGATGCACACCCCACATGGGCAGGGCCATGCTGTTATGGCGCCACCAGCATGAACTAGGGTTCCAGAGCATGCAGTTGCTGCATGCTCCAGAACCCTAGAATCGGCACCAGCATGCTGCTTTTGGCCTGTTTGTACCAGGCCGATGTTAGATTTAAAGCTTTAAATTATGGATTAATCAACTACCATTTTATTAATCAATTAGTTCAAATTTTAACTGATGGAGCAGTGTGTTAAAGGTGACCTTGTTTACATCTGAGATAATTTTTTATTCTGATACATTCCTCTAATATGGAATTAAAAATAATATATTTTCCTTCCAGTAACTAGCAACTTTGTTGGCTGCTTACCTGGGAGTTAGACCCACTGAACCCCATGGAGTTTACTTCTGTGGTGGTCTGAGCACTGGACTATGATTCTGAAGACCAGGGTTCAAATATCTTCAAGGCCATGGAAGCCCACTGGATGACCATGGGCAAGTCATACTCTCTCAGCCTCAGAGAAAGGCAAAGTCAAACCCCCTCTGAACAAATCTTGTTAAGAAAATCCTGTTAGTGTTTCCATAAATTGGAAACGAATTGAAGTCACAGAACAACATGTTGTGCCTAGCCTTGCACTGTAAATTATGTTTTCTTATATTTTGTCAAAGATCTCAGAAAGCCATATATTTTGAGAATGTGGTAATTGGTAGAATGATAAAATTCTATGGATTAATTTGATAAAAGCTGATAAGAAATTGAATGAAATTATTTAAATCTATGGAGAATCTTAATTATTAATGTATTTCATGGCAACTTCTGTTAGTACCTTTTTTTTAATAAAAGAAATTATGCCTGAATGAATTAATTGATGCCACACTTGATTAAGACTTTATTTTGAAAGATTGCACAGGGATAGAGATTGCACTTGGGTTGCACTTATGATGTATGCAGCCTTAGCTGCTTTGATAATACTGTAACATAAAACTTACATGAATAGAATTTTCATGCATAGAATTTCTGTCTCTCTCTCTACAGGGAATGTTGCAACTTCCAAAGCAAGGTACCTCCTCCAGTTTGCTTTATCCCCTTTTAATCTGCCATCATTCATGGTTCCTTGTCATCCAGCATACTTCATTTGAAAGAGGCAAAATGGAGCACCACATTGAGAAAAGTACCCCAGAGAATCCATATTCCTCTGGAAGAAATCAATAAATAACTTGCTGTCTGCAAACCACTTCCAATGGAACAGTTCTGCATCATTGTTAATGGGACTTCAGGGAGGCCATTCTAAATGAATTACGAGTTTTGCAATGTTTTCTTCTTCTTCTTTCTAATTTCAAGAATAAGAAGGAAACATCCCAACTGAAATTATACCTGCTTATATTTCAGGGATGTGTATTTCCAGTGTCATTTATAGTATATTTAACTTATTAATAAAACATATAAAAATTACAACTGTTCCTAAAATACATATTCATATAATTAATAAACATTCCCTCTTACGCCTTAGTCTTGTTGTATGGCACTCCTATTACATCCATAGATTACTTTATTCCATTTCTCCATTTCCACTATAAAGATTTTTATATGTTCAAAAACCAGAGGATGAAAACAAACAAACAAATAAATAAAACTCTTAGTTGATTATGCATGATATGCAAAGTTCATTCCTGTGCCATAGGATTTTTAAACAGATCTTCTTTGTATCACCTAAAGATCTATAAAGTATATGGTAAGATGCCCCAACATGGTTTCCATATTTAAAAATTAAAAAAAAAATTGTATCAAGGCATTATTGTAAGGTCATAGGCAGTGGATAACTGACACATTTTCAAAAAAGAAAAGGAAGCATAAATCCTTTATAATTTGCTTAAAATAGGAGGGATTCCAGGACTGCAGCTCCTTAAATCCCATAGTCACCATGGCTATTTTGGAAGCTGTAGTCCGAAAAGTAACCTTCCCAGCCTCTGCACCTATTTGCATACTAGGGAAGGGCCATAGCTCAGTGCCAGTATGTATGCAGCAGGGTCCAGGTTCATTCTATGGCTTCTCTAAGGAAGCCTGGAGAAGTCTTTGCAATAGCAAACCTGTACATTTCCATACCACTTATCAGTGCACTTAAGCATTCCCTAAGTGGTTTATAATGTGTAAGCTAATTGCCCCCAGCAAGCTTGGGTACTCATTTTAGCAACCTCAGAAGGATGCCAGGCTGAGTTAACCCTGGCTGGTACTGAATTCACAACTTTGTGGTTTGTGAGGGAGTGGCTGCAGTACAAGCATTTAACCACTGTGCCACCAGGGTTCCTTTCAAGATCTCTTTCCTGACAGTTATCAGGAGTCACTGCCAGCAAATTATAATGAAGTAGAACGGGGGTACTCAGTTTTGGAGGTCAGGGCCAAATTTTCATCCCCAGCACTTGGCACAGTCTGCAACAGGCTCAGAAACATTTTTAAAATAGAAAATAAAATCAAAACCAGAAGTCACCATATGTTCATGTCTGGTTTTGATGTTTTGATGTGCCTGCCACCAAATTCTTTAAATCCTAAAGAAGGCCATCCAGAGATGAAAATCCTGATCTGGGGCAGAACAACAACAACACACTGGGGAAAGACACCACACACACACACAAAAAGTATTTGGGGAATTATATAGGTGATATTGGGCAAGGCACATTCAGCCTCAGAGGACTGCAATGGCAAACCGCTTCTGAAGAAATTTGCCAAGAAAACCCTATGATAGGTTCATCTTAAGGTTACCTTAAGACAAAAATGACTTAGAGACACACAACAACAAAACAATAGGTGGATGGCAGGCAGGGTACATTTTGCTCATCCACCAGCTTGATGGACTAATAATCTAACTGAACAAAAAGTAGTTTTTTATATTCCTGTTTCCGCATAACTAGCTGTGTTCATTTACTGCAAAAAAACAATACAAAACAGGGGGTAAGAGTATTTTGGCACCTTAAGAAAGTAAGAAGTTTATTATGGCACTAGCTTCCATGGACTGGAGTTCCCTTGATCAATTGCATGAAATGGTATTTTACATAGGGAACATAGATGTAGTAATAGTAGTGATGGATACAAGTATATGCCAACTTAAGATATACTGCATTATGGTGAAATGATGTCCAGGCCATAAAAACTTAAGCCAAAACATATTGTCTATGTTACCATCAGTTATTTTAGTTAACTGATACATGTCTCTGTTAACAACTTTAAACAGTAAAGGGAAAAGACTTTAAAAACTATGCTTGGAGGATATTTTCCAAGTATTAATAATCAGTGTCTTGCATAAATTGGAATGGGAGAACAATAACAAATGCCTAGTAATATAGGCCTTTCATTACATGAAATGTTGGCAATCTAGACTTCCTAAAAGTTGATTGTAACAAAATAATTCAATAGATAAAACAGTAGAAACTCACACATTACAGGAGAAAGTGGACAGAGTCATGAATTTTTACAAAATATTGTCTATTGCAGCTTTTCCTTGGGGGTGACCAGATCTAGCCACACATTACTGATAATGAATGACAGTCATCTTCCTAACTCCAAACCAAGCCCTAATCAGAAAGAGGAGGCTCTTTTATTATAGTTTTTAACATTCATATCACAATGCTCTATTATTAAATTAGATTCCACTCACCTGCTCACTTGTTACTGGGATTGCAACAAAATAATTAGGCACATCCTTTCTATATTTCTTAGATCCTGCTTGTTCCTCATGAACCTTCTCTTCTGCCATTACCATATGCACTCTTTTGTCTGAACTTGGTTGTTGCTGACCAGTGGCATTCTCATCAACACTTCCCTTTTCATGCTGCAGACTGGTGATAGTTTCTTTCAAGTCTACTTCATTTGAATTCAACAAATGAATATGTAACATTTTGGTTGGTTCTGCATCTTGGTTGTCATTAAGCAATTTCTTTTGAAATGCCACCACCTCTGGTCTATTTTCTTCTTCATCTGTTTCTACAAAATTGACTGGTTCTAGCTGCCCTGTGTTTGGGCTCCAACTATCCTGCTGCAGCAAACTCTCCGTCACCACTAAATCATTTGCATCTTCTTGAAGAGGCTTTGATTCTGCCCCATTTGACTTTCCCCAGTCTTGTTGCTGCTGCTCCATTTGAGTGTCTGTGATGCTTTCCTTGACCTGGGACAGTGGGTGAACTTGCTTCCCCTGATGATCATCCTCATACCTGCTGGAGGGTTGACAATGGATATTGTTATGTGAAACATCTCCTTGACTCTTTGACTGTACCTCAACACGTGGACCTGGTATCTCCTTTCCTACAGTCTGATGTTGCACCTTAATAAATGTGCATGATAGATTTTCAGCTTTGTTCCACTCTTGCTGCACTTCAACAGTGATAGATGGTGTATTTTGTCCTTGCTGTTGTATTTCTACAGTCACTTCTGGATTCTCTCCTCCTTCAGCACACTGCTGTTGAACAGTCACTATTACAGTCTGTATACTAGCTTTCTCCCCCTCTTGCACATGAACCATCACAGATGGTACCTTGCCATCTTTGGCTTGCTCCATCTGGGTCTCCACTGCCACAGTAGACTTTACTTTGGCCCGTTATATATTCCATTCCATCACTTGCTGACATTCACTTGGCTGCTTTGACCACCTTCCATTCTAGGGTTATTTTTCAGAAAGAAATAGCTAATGTTCATATGCCTAATTTGGCCTACAACAATAGTGTTTTCCTTTCAAGATAAATTATTCATCCAAAGTTTCTTCTTCCTTTTTCTAGGCCTGAAATCAGTTTGGTAAGGAACTAGATGAGATTAAGAGAACAGCTGCTAATACGAAACACTAAAAATCCATCTGATTATGTATCTGCAAGACATAACTGATAAATGGATGATCCCAGCATTAGAAGAATTATGGTCCACTAACACTGACTGTCCATAGGCAAGAGGCCATTTGTTCTACTTTCTACAATACAACATTCTTCAGTATATGAAGATATTCTTTAGAATGGCAGTCAGAATTATGTGGCCCTCCAGTTGTTGTTGGACTGCAAGTTCCAGCATTCCTCATTACTGACTGCTGCCTAGGGCTGCTGGGACCTTCAGTAATATCTGGAAGGCTTCCCACCCCAATCTAAATAATAGTAATCATTTGTAAAGTTTAATTTGTGAATATAAATTAGCATATTCTAATGTGTCTTCTTTTTTGGTAAAGCTTTTCCTCTTGTTGGTAATACAGAAATGGCTATCCTATTTACAACTTGTCTCCATATCACAAGCATTTAGGTGCTGGCAATGGAATAGTATAAGTAGGGAAATGTTTTACAGTATCAGGTAGGCAAGATAGCTGTTCAAATGCAAAATAAATGAATATTGCCAACTCTACAAGAAATACAAATTAGTCATTTTATCCTGCATCTTAAATGGTGGCCCAGATTCAGGGAAAAGGCCCTGTAAAAAGAAGTTACAGATGATGTTACAAAGGTTTTAGCATAGAAGGGAATAGATGTAATTTAGCATGACACCTATGTTCAAAAATTGCTCTGATATCAGCCTCAAGAAAGGGGACCTCTGTCAGGTCTGTGCGCTTCTCACTTCCTGAGCAATAAATAATGAGAGATACAAAATATAAGGAATATCATAAAATAAAGAAAACCATGCAACCAAATTGGAGATTCAATTAAATTTGTTAATATTATCACAAAGACATAAAAATATCATCTTTCACTTTAACTAATGGTAAAAGACAGGGATGGCCCTTATCAAAACTGTTATTTATATTATCCAGTTACTACTGTGAGTAGTGGTTTGAGTATTGACCTAGGAGCTGGAACAGATGGGCACAAAAGAGTGGCCTGAGTCCGCTCCAGCCACAAATGGGTCAGGATTGTACCAACTGCACGGCTCACTTTTAAAGTGGGGTGAAGCCGCAGGACCCAAACCATGCCTCCAGGAGCCAGATTATCCTGGCTTTTTTTTTGCTCCAGTCCAAAGGACCAGAGCTCAGCTTCAGGGTGGCTTCAGGCTGCTTTGGATGCATGTGTCGTTTGAACACCTCCAATACAGCCAGAAGCTGCTTTATTTGGCCTGTCTGTTCTGGGCCTAAGATTCAGGGGGACCAGATACTGAATCCTCACTGAGCCATGTAAACGCACTGGATGACCTTGAAGAAATCTCACTCTCTCAGCTTAAGAAAAAGGCAATAGCAGCCCTCTTCTGAAAAAATGTTGCCAAGAAACTCCTATGATAAGGTCACCAGAAGTTGGAATGAACTTGAAGCCGCATAACAACAAAACTTGGACTTGCAAAATCTCTCAACTAGCATGTCCACTACTTATATTGGCTGATGGATTCTGGGAAATATACCCTCCCGCCCACCCAATAATCTTCTAAGATCTCATTAGCATTTGGACCATAGACAGTTACAAAGCAATAAAACAATGTAAGATGTCAGAATGCATAGATCTATCATTTAGATAAATATGTACCATATGATACTGTCCTAGCAGTAGCTAAGTCATTAATTTCATTACAGCAATTCAGGGGAAATATATGTGGTCCATTAGTAGGTTTTAAGATTTTAAAAGAAAGGGCTGTCCTTTAAAGGGTTATCTTTCTCCTCAAAAGAGTCAGATATCTAGGGATAATTTTTAATCAAAAATTTGCAGTTTAGTATATCTTTTATTATGCCACTTTACCCAAGCAGGAGTAAAAGAAAGATGTTATTAGAAATGCTAACTTTCAGTGGAAATTATCCGTCCCTTTTAACATCTGCTTCTAGACTTATACTGCTTTTTGGCCTATGACGCAAACCTTTGTCTGGCACCTACAAAAGATGATCGTGTTTCATCTAGACTCCTACCAATATCAATTAGATCTAATTGACTAGCTGTTTCCTCACTAGTTACAGAGTGTGACATTACCATGCTCAGTTCATTCCCATTTCACTAGAGTGGTCACACAATGTTGCCATTAATTTGTAATCTCTTTGAAGTTCCCAAAGTATTATTTTGCACTTTTTTTGCTTATTGCAGAAGTATGAGGGTATTTTTTTTAAAAAAGGAAGGAAGGAAGAAGGTATATTGTCCCAATGTATAAACACTTTGAGTATTATTATTCTTTGTTATCAGAACTTTGAAAAATTACCACTTTGGACTAGAAGGCTCATGCAGAGGAATTTGGGGATTTGTAATAAAAAAGTAACTTTTCCAAACTCTGTCTTTGACCATGGCAATGGCAGATAGTTGAATATGGCATCACTCAGCACATATAACTTTTGATATGAACATCTTACTCCAGAAGTTACAAAGGCTGAGACAGAGATAAATAGATTTTCTGATGTAAGAAATATCTCCTGTCCCCTTGCATTTGTTTAAACATTGCTAGCACACAGACTGCACCTTTCCAACAAATGAGAGATAGCTTATTGTGTTTATTACAAGTCTCTGTAGCATACAAGAGACTTTAAAGGCAACTTCTAAAGTAGTTGGACGTCTTTACTGCCACTTAGGGTTCTGAGAATTTGGCCCTTGTCTAAATAATATTCCACACATGACACCTAGAATGAGTCATAGGATAATTACACACCTTAAGCTGAGAAATCCCTTCTTGATAAATCTAAATCTATTTATATGGATGGGGGCTCCCCTCTCCTCCCACTATCCTAGGACAAATGCTTAAGTGGTTTTGGATTTAATAGGAGTCTGGTGGGCATGCAAAATGCATAATGGACTTGTCAGAATACCATCATTTTGAGAGCTACTTTTTCCCTTGCTGGGAGAATGGTGAGGGTTGGGTCAGAAAACCCATGTTTCTTAATGGTGTTTTAAATTGCATGTTTCCAGGGCTGAGTTGAATAGTCCTGTGTAAATCAGTGCAATGGGTCACAAAACATATTCCATTTTATTTCCAATTAAAACTAAATACAAGGCTATGTCTGCAATTCCAAAGGCAGAATTTGCTGGAGGAGAGCTTTTAATTTGGGCTGGTTTATTACCCCCCTCATAATGGCATGGAAGTCATCTGATTTAATGTAAGAGTGGAAACCTGGGACTCAAAATAAGCTAGCAGCTACCCAGCTATATGCTAAAGTAATTTTGCACTGGGGAGGCTGAAGGCCATCCCCACTTCCAGTCTTCCATAATTTTTTGCTGGATTGCCAGCATTACAGTGGCCAGAATGGAATATGGGGGTGGGAGGCATAGAAAAGATGGGAATGACAAACAGTTAAGTGCTTGCCAAAGGACTACTAACTAAACTAAAGCAAGAGAATTATCTGGGATGAAGCTACATGTAGTATAGATTTCAAAGATAAAACTTGTTAGTCTACAGAATCAGTATGTAGAGAAATCTTGTAGCACCTTTGAGTTGCTGCCAACTTCTTTCTTTCAGTTAGTCTCAAAGGTGCTACAAGATCTCTCTACATACACCTAGTATGTACCCCATGTTTTTAGGTCAATGTTTCAGATAGCCTAATCTAGATAACCTTCTCTGTCCAAGAGTGACCACATTCATATTTCAGGAGTACAACATGATTGTATCCACATTGCACCATTTTAGCAGTGTAATACTACTTTAACTGCATTGGTCCCATACTATAGAAGTCTAGGCATTGTAGTTTGGTGAGTTACTTAGAACTATCTCCTATATAGCTCTGTTGCTATAGTGGTGGGGGAGTGGACCAAAAATCTCTTGCAGAAAGAATTCTATGTACTTCACCAAATTGCAAATCCCAGAATTTTATAGTTTGGTGCCAGGGCAGTTAGAATGCTATGAAACTGTTATAACTGTGCAGTGTGAATACACCAAGAGTGTCTAGCTTCCCACTCTTTTTGAACTTATTCTCTGTTAATTTCCTTTCTTTTCTTTTCAAAAAGAAATGTCATATTTACTGGTGAATCTCACCTTGGTCTTTGTAAACTTTAGATTAGAACAAGTAAAAGGCATAACCAGTAATTCCCACTGAGCAGCTTCAGACTGAGCTTTCCAATATGATCCATGATATAGAGCCTGCAAGGCTCTCAGACCCACCTAATTTATTTTTATTATTTAAACTAGCAAAAAAATGGAAAGGTGTCATGCTGGGAAGTGAAACACTGGTCTCCAGTGCCAAAACATGATGGGCAGTGTAATGTAGTGCTTCATTTTGAAGCATGCCCAGACAACCAGAGATAGCCTGAGAGGTAGTCCAAGGAGGCTACAGCTCTTTGTGTGCATGGAAAATTGCTTGCATGGGTGGGGGCAGATATCTGGTTGGTTCTGGTGTGATTACTGTTTCGTGTGTTTGCTCTGGGCATGTTTTGTTTTGTGTTGGTGCATATAATAATAATAATAATAATAATAATAATAATAATATTTATTTCTATACCGTTTTTCTGCAGTGATCAAAGCAGTGTGCATAGTAAAATTATTAAAACAACATAAAATTAAAGCCACATTACGTTAATTACAATATACAATTAAAATCCAATTCATAGGTGTAAGTAAGTGAGAGGGAGAAAAGGGGATTGAACATAACTTCAGTGAACATGGGGGAATGCTTGGTTAAAGAGAAAGGTTTTAAGTCTCTTTTTAAACAGTTCAAGGGAGGTAATGAGACGGAGCTCCTCAGGAAGACTATTCCAATGCTTGGGGGCCGTTACTGAAAAGGCCCTCTGAGAAGTAGTAACATATATGTGCTCCTCCAGGAATCTCCAGATAGCCTGTTGTGTGTGTGTGTGGGGGGGGGGTATAGTAAGCTGGCACTTGGCATTCAGCTGTGAGTCCCACCTTGTACACAGTTCATGGAACAGAATACTTGCCTCTATCTGAATATTATCAATTTGTCCTCCGTGAAATAAGATCATTTGACATATGGGTTCAAAGGGGTGTTTGGAACTCATTGCAAGCCCTTACCAATGGCAACCTAATATACTCAAAATTTGACACAAACTTAAAAGGTATCCAGGTTCTGCTACACAATATTGTTCAGCTGCATTGTATTAACAGATACAGTGTCACCTCACAAATTCATTATCTAAGCCATACATGTTTTTAAAAAAATGTTACAACAATAATTAAGATCATGCAATATTTAGAATGTACTGATGAATAAAAGATAAAAATTTGAGGCTGGACTATTTCCAATATTGCTCAATACAGCTTGAGTTATAGAAACTGCGTAACATCTTAATTTAAGTTAGCCAGCATTTTAAGTTTATTCCTAAGCAAAATCATTGTGCCACTTCTGACATATATTCTTTAAGAAACAGAAGTAGTAGCTGCACTGAAATCATCTCTTACAGTAATAGGATCTCTGCTAGAAAGTGCCTACATCACACATTTTAAAGAGGCTTTCACATTTTGTCAGAACCTATGTTGAAATAAATTAGTTTAACAAAGTACTAATTAGTCTCACAGCAGGTCTAGAAAACTCAGAGACATAAACCAAATATTGTTTTTTCTATATGTAAAGCCATAGTTCCATAATTAGTCATTTTAATATCCAGGCAAAGCTCTTAGTCTTTCTTTCTGTCCTAGATGCCATCATCCCACAAGCCTGAATGACTAATGGTACTCTGTCTAGGTTAGGGGTAAGAATCACATGGTCCTCCAGATGTTACTGGACTGCAAATTCCAGGATTCCTCATCATTAGCAATGCTGGCTAGGACAGCTGCACTTTACAGTTCAGCAACAGCTGGAAAACCATGTGATTCCCACCCTTGTTTTAGGCAATGATTAGATACCAGCTGTAGTTAATGCCAAAAGCACAAAAAAGGTTGCCACCAGACTGTTATACATAGGTGGGATACAGACGGGCAGGGGAAGACGTCTTGGAGGTGTATTCTGCTGAATACGGAGCCTCCAGACCGCCCGCCCCGGGGGCGTGGCTCAGGTGTACGGGGCTTCCACATGGGGGGCAGTGAAGACGCCTCACCTGGGGCCGTTTCTGACCCGCAGTTTCCATACCGCCACCTCGGAGGACGCCGCAAAGAGAGAGGCAGCTTCCGCACGGGCAGCCAAAAACAGGGCTTTTTTTTTCTTTTGCCAGCTGGCGGATGCGCAGCTGCGCAGCTGTGGTACTCAGCACCGGCGGCAGAAAGCATATGTGCACATTTAAAGCGCCCAGGCCCCTTTAAACTTTTCCCCCCGCCCTGCCCAAGAACAATGGTGGTCTCCTGCCAGCTGGTGATCAGCTGGTGTTGGCATCCTTGTCCACTTGCACGTTGCCAGTGTCACCAGCATCATGGATGCCTCCTCTTCTTTGGTCCCCGCGCTCTTGCTGAATCTTGGGGCTTGGGGCTTGCGGGCGGCGTGTTCATGGCAGCATTCAGGTAAGGGCCGTCTGAAGGCTATACCTTTATAACATCATGAACACACCCCTTTTTGCCCGTCTGTATCCCGCCATAGAATAATTATTAAAATATGCTACAAGTCCAGAATACTTTTGGTATCTTAAAGCATATTGCTGCTGAAACTGCAAGCTTTTAGTGCATTGCCACAGCTTGCCATTCTGTGGAGTACAAACTTCTAAACTGTGCTAGCTCTTGCTTTTCCCAGAATCCCCTAGCTAATGTTGCCAGGGTTTCTCTGAATTATAAGCCAAAGGAATAATTCCTCCCAAAGAGTCCCATTTAGCATAGTCTGTTTCTCTGCTTCAGAAGTTAGTAAACACCATTCCATTCACTTTAGTACAGCTTATATACATGCACACAGATCATCCAGCAGGGGCTACTGACTGTGTTGTGTGTGCTAGTGTTTACATTTTTGACTCACATTTTAGTTATTCCATTTTGTGCCATTTAGAGAACATTGGTTTTTAGAAACAAATAGATCGGGGGAGCAAAATAAAGGAGGAGGCAGAGATGGTTGAAAAACCCAGTCAAATGCTCAGAAGAGTGTCAGTTTCAGGGGGTTATTAAATAAATCTATTGGGGATTCCAAGATTTAACCATACCTGAAATAATCATTGACACCCCACCAAATCATAGTGTAACCCAAAATGGGAGGTCCTGGGCTGTGGCCCTTGAGAGGGTTTTTTTTTAACCTCAATTTACAGTAACTTCAACAGGGCCAATGTGTAGGTCAGAGAGAGCTGTAGAATTACACCATTTGAAAGGTCACATTGTTATTATTGATTGATTGATTGATTTCCCACCTTCCTCCTGGTATAGGGATTCAAGATGGAATGTTCCCCACTTTCCCCATACTACTATGAAGATTTTGTTCAAGCCTCTCCTGTAGTATAAGGAGTCTAGGCACCTAGAACTGGATCAATACTCTCTTTCCTCAATCACAGTATGAAGCCTGTAAGATATTCACAGCATGATCCAAGCAGCAGGCAACTTTATATTGCATTTTTAATGCAGAAAGGGAGAGTTTAGTATATGTTTAAAATTTCTCCTATGACCTTCCCATTTTCCTTTAGTATTCAAGCAACCAGTACACCTCTACAAACAACTGTTCCTGCCATTACAGTTGTTGTTAAGTACCCATAGGATGGCCTCAACTTATGGTGACCCTATGAATGAGACATCTCCAAGACATCTTAGCCACAACAGCCCTATTCAGTTCTTGCAGACTCAGGGCCCTGGCATCCTTGATCCAGTCTATCCATCTGTAAAGCAGTCTTCCGCTTTTCCTGAAGCCCTCTGCCTTACCTTGCAGTAATGTCTTTTCTAGTTAATCATGCCTTCTCATGAAATGACCAACATACAACAGTCTCAATTTAGTCATTCAGGCTTGATTTGCTCTAGGATCCAGTGATTTGTCTTTTTAGCAGTTCACAGTATCTGCAGAACTTATCTCTAGCACCACATCTCAAATGAGTTGTTTTTCTTCCTACCAGTTTTTCTAACCACCCAGCTCTCACATCCACACATAGTGATGGGAAATACATGACATGGACAATTCTAACTTTAGTATTCAGTGAAATATCTTTACACTTCAAGATCTTGTTTACTTCTTTCACAGCTTATTATTATTATTATTATTATTATTATTATTATTATTATTATTTATAGCCCACCTCTCCCCAGAGGATCGGGATGGGTTACAATAAAAAATAAAATATAGTAAAATAATAACACAATCTGTAATCCTAAAGTGTATGATTTGGCAGAGATAATCTCAGTTAATCCTCTGCCATCCTACTCCCCCCCCCCCGCCACCTTTAAAATGTTTCTGTTTCTCTCTCCTGCTCTCACTTCCCCCTTTGTGCTCAGCTTACTTCAATTGCTGCAAACTGAATTAAAAGTGCAAAAGTAGTTGACACACAATTAACTCAGCAGGAGGGAAATTAACTCAGGAGGAGGGAAATTTTGCCGTTCTCAGTGAGCTCAAGCAAACTGCTGAAGCCCTTTCTAGCTTGTGTATTCCGCCTCATTAATAACTTTGGACATCTTAATCACACTCCAGTGTTGCTTGGCGACATGTGTCCCAGTTTTCATCCGTGAATGTTGGAGGGTATGAAAGTGGTGGTCCATGTGTCATTGGATGCCAATCTTTGGCAGGTTTTCAGAAAAGAAAGAAACTATGAAAAAAATGGGCACCAATATGGTGCCAGTCCCTGCAACATGGTGTGGGGGGATGATTTCTGATCCCCCACATCACATAGTCTCAGAAAAACTGTTCTATACTATATTCATTTACATGAAATTGCTAATACTCAGTTTTTCAGTAAATAAAAAATAATAGCCACCTCGATCCGATGGGAGAGGTGGGATAAAAAGCTATTATTATTATTATTATTATTATTATTATTATTATTATTATTATTATTATTCCATGGCAGATTATAAAAGGAACTCAGATATGCTTGGTTCTGGAAATGCCCAGAGTCACGAGCATGGCATGGTTAGAAACACATTTCTGCTGTTAGTGGGATCCCAAACTGAAGAACTAGGCACCTAACTTGATGTATATTTAGCATAATAACTAGCCCATTTGTAATTACATTCTTGTTGTAAATCACCATGAACAAGTCTATCTTTTTGCCCATATAGAACATTTGATTCAGTTTTGGAAAATAGAACTTGCCTTTTTATCCCTATAGGAAGGGGGGGGGGGGCTATTCAAATATTTGATCTCAATTCTTTTTATAATTGGATGAACCATAATAGATACTGGCCTTTGTAGCTGCCTTTGAAAAGGCCTCTGTCCTTTTTTTTTTTTTAAGCAGTTCAAGTTTTCCAAGTAATGTTGAAATATAATTGCTGCATCATGCTTCAGACACAATCAGAAGGAGCAGAGTAGTGGTGATGAAATAAGTACCGTAAATCCTGAGAAATCAAAGAAAATCAAAGAAAACACCTCAACTCCTCCAAATTCCACATTTAGACGTGCAGCAAATTGGGCTAAGATGGTATATCCAAAATCAAATAACAAGGGCAAAAGTTAAATGGGCTGCTCTCCTGCACAAGCCTCATTGTACAGAATAGACTAGTTGAAGCTCCTTTCCTTCCACTGAAAGGGCAAGAAGGAGAAAACTCAATGTTTTTGCCTCACACTTACTCCCTCCCCAAATACTAGGGAATACTTTTGTATTTCAGTTTGTTTTCATTTCATTCTTCCTTAACACATGAAGTCCCTCTGAATCAGGGGCATCCCTACAGGTGTGTGTGTGGGAGGTTGCAGAGCACACCAGGTGACACCCTTAGAGGGGTCTCACCACACAATCCCCTCTGCCCAGGTGCATACTTTATTTGCCATGCTCTGCACGATGATATAGAATATAATAATATTCAAAATACAGACGAATGAACTGCAGTGAATGAGGACCTGAATGGAGTAAGAACTAAATATAAAAGAGACTTTAGAACATGTGTCTATACAATTTGCCTTCCATATCAGCAGTCTAGCCACCCGCAAACTGGAGCCTCCATTGATGGCCCTATCCTATTATAATCAATGGTGACACATGCACGCAGGTACGTCAATGCAGCCACATGCACATCGGCAGCTAGTAACACTAACTGAACTCAAGGTCCCACATTTTTGGTATTTGTAGTGTATCTCCTGCCAATACAGAAATATGACTGTATTAAAATACAAACTTAGTAATGGAAATGACAGAATAGTATGGTATCCTACATACCAACTTTTCCTTACCTTGGCATCTCCAAGTGTCCTTTACTGCAGCTCCTATCATCCCTATCCTTTGACTGATGGAGTTTTAATCCAAAATACCTGGAGCAACCCACAATGCAAAAGCTGGTACTCTCCAAATGTGTGCATTTCTCACATAGGTCCTGGAGAAAGTCCAGGAATTTCCTTCTCAGCCTCAAAAGCTGAAGAGTTTCTGCTAGTCAGTGTAGTCAGCATTGAGTCAGACAATCCAATCATCTGGTTTAGTGCATTTGTCTAGGACCACCATAATTGTAGTGATGTATGGCAGTAAACTTTTGAAGTTTGTTAACTACAAAACCATCAGTTAAGCACAAAACCATTTTGTAAGCCCAGCTTGTACTGTACTAATATACCTACAAGATTAAAACTCTATGCTAATTTACTTTTTGAACCTTCTAAGGCACATGTCCTCCAGTCAGACCTGACATTATTGCTCAGTTACAATGATGCTTTTAATCATGTTTTCTCCTGCCTGTGCTAGAAGCACACATTGCTGTGTTCATTGCCACTTGCGTTTTTATAGTCACTGCTTATGTCAAATTACTAAGGATACTGTATGGCCTGGCATGGGAGGAGGTCTGTGGGAGATGACACCATGAGTTACCACACCAGATGACACCAACCCCAGTGATGCCACTGGTCCCCCTATCATCATACTAACCCTGTCAGATAGGTTAGGCAGACTGGCCCTAAGGTCACTCACTAAGTTTTATGGCTAAGCTGTAGTCTGATACACCAACCATAACAGCACACTAAGGAGTTTATCACACAGGAGGAATTTCTCTTAATTTAGAATGAAAAGAAAGTGGGCCAGAACGCATTCACATGAATTCGCTTGTTCAGCAAATTTACATGAATTTGAATTGCATTCGAACTGACTTCCCATTGCCCCAAAATAGCTTGCCATTGCCCAAAATTGCGTGTGATCACCTCTCATGCAGTAATGGGAAACCACATGATTGCGTTGGACTGCCTTCCCATTGTCCAAAATTGCGTGTGGTAGTCTATCACCCAATAACATTAAACCCCATGATTGCGATCAGATTGCCGTTGGGTTATACTTCCAATTTCCCTTGTCTGATAATGTCCTAGGTCTGCTGCCACACTGCAGAATTAATGAAGTTTGACACTACTTTAACTGTCATGGCTCCATCCTATGGAATTCTGGGATGTGCAGTTTTTTGTGGCACCAAAGCTCTCTGACAGAAAGGGCTAAATATCTCACAAAACAACGAATCCCAGGATTCCATAACATTGAGTCATGGATGTTAAAGTGGTGTTAAACTGCATTAATTCTGCAGTGTACATGCAACCTGAATCTCAAAAATCAGCTTGCTGTCAGGTCTATCCCAAGAATTGCTTGGGGAGCTGTTTCTAAAAAAAGTAACATGCTATGCATGACTCATTATTTTTGCAGTAAGTGATGCTTTAAGAGTACAGTAATAACAACTATTTCCTTCTAACCATTTTAAAATAGAAAAAGGCCCCAGATCAGCCCCAAACCCATATTTAAGAAAGATTAAATATTCCTTGTTACTTACTGTGTAGCATACCTGCCAATCTTAAAGTATTGTTGGAATGCAACCCCCATCTTTCTCACCATTGGCTCTGGCAGCTAATGTTGATGGGAATTGCAACCCAGCACCATCTGGAGGCCTGCAAGATTACCAACTCTATGTTTCAGTTAAAATAACAAATATACTTATGAGTTGTTAATAGCATTCTGCAAAAAGACTGTCATTATGCCCCAGTTCCCCTCAAAAAATAATGAGCTACAGCTAACATAATTACTTTTAATATGTTATTTTTCAAGCTTTGGTCCCAAGATATTTTGCTGCCTGATATGTATTCATATGTATGCAATGTATTCAGGGGTGGCCAGGTTGTTTTTGTCAAGTGAGACAGAAAAGCCTGCCAGCATGTCTCCCTGTGAGTAAAATTATAAAAATAACTACTTAAATAACAAAACTTTCCCTCACTTGCCTGACATGCTGAACTAATTGCCTGAGAGATATACTAATTGAAGTTCAAAGAACTGTAACCCAAACATTTTTCTTGATTTAGCTAAAAAGTGGGGGGGGGGGGGACTAATAGTACAGAAATATCTTCCATAACATTTTTAGAAAAAAATATCTTCACATTACCATATAAACCAAGCAGCTGCATTTTTCATGAACACATGTTAAAGATAGACAGGCACTTTGTAATTATGTTGTTCCTGTTGTTGTATGCTTTCAAACCATTTCCAACTTACGATGACCCTCTCATGGACTTTTCTTGGCAAGATTTGTTCAGAACAGATTTGAAATGATCTTCTGAGGCTGAGAGAGTGTTATTTGCCCAAAAACACCCAGTGAGCCTCCATGGCCAAGCAGAGATTTGAACCCTGGTCTATTACCCTTCTCCACATACAAAAGATTGTAACAGCTTTTCCCCAAAAGCTGAAAACATGGTGTGGTAAACCAACATGGTGTAGTGGTTTAGACTACAACTCCAAAAACCAGGGTTTCAATCCCAGGTTGACCATTGAAACCCACTGGGTGACTTTGGGCAAGTCACATTCTTTGAACATCAGAGGAAAGCAAAGGCAAGAAATTTTACAAGAAAACCCTATGATAAGTTTACCTTAGGGCCACCACAGAGATTTAAAGCATGCAATGATAACAATAGCAACAACAAGAACAGAAAGCACATTTCTGTGTTGGACCCTATAGAAAATAGTACTTCTGTTTTCATCCCTATGAAAACTCTGGGGATTCATGCTCATGAATTCCCAGGATCATCAAGAATGTTTTATTTATAGGTATACATTTATATACCTTTGTATATATTTACATCCATATCGATTTATATTTATAGCTATAAACATGAACAAAATCCAAGTGATGTACAAAGAAATGGAACCATAAAACAAGAAAAACCATTAAGCACTTTAAAAATAATAGTGATACTGGTACAATTAAAGAAGAAATGTTTTAATGACTTTTCTAAATCAGTTCCTGTTCTGAAGAGAAGACATTCCACAGTTAGGCAACACTACAGGAAAAACCTTGTAATGATATAATCTATGTTGGTTTTTCTTAAAACTAGTTTTGTTGTTAAAGTAAAACCAATGACCATACCTTTGCCACATATTTCTTTAAAACACCATACCATACTTTTTATTTTATTGAACTATTATTATTTTTTTAAATACTGTGAAGCCGCTCTGAGTCCCAGTCCTGGGAAAAGAGCAGGATACAAACAAACAAATAAAATACCACTATACAATTAGAAAGGCACTAAAACTAGATCCAATAAAGGCCCTAAAGTCCACAGACCACTAGACCAAGCAATGACACTGACTTCTATGGGACTACAAACTATCTGGGACAGGTCTGTGCATTTAAAAACCATGAGCAACATCACTACAGTGCTGACATAGTATTAGGGATGCTTTTACAACCTCCTCTTCAGTGTTGGTCCCTGTTGTTGGATAGCTGTTTGATTAATATTAAAATATAATATTCTTTGAAAGAAATAATACTTTCAGATTTTGATGGACTGCATCAAATGTTGCTTAACAAGGCTCTATTTCACAGCAGGTCAGAGCAGAGATTTGTGGACTGAAATAATGCCCAAGTGTTTAGTACAGACCAGAATAATTGAGTGCTGACAGTTATTCAAGCAAATAGCCCAAAAGAAGTCATTTAAAGCTACACTAACTGCCAGTTAAGCAATACCATATGGCATCACTCAAAACAAAAAACACTTTTCTGTCATCTTTTAGCCACTCCCCCAACAATTGAGCTTTTTAAAGAGATGAGAAGGCACAATTTTGCTATCAACATCTCAGTGTTGATGAGGTATCTCCTGCAAATAAATAGCTATTGATTTCTTAGGAAACAACAGCAAGAGCAGTAACCTTTTGGATCTCAAAATATAGGCACGTCCAGTATCCTACTGCTTTGCCTGCATGAAGGAGTCGTAAAAGCAGAGCATCAGCAGATTTTCTGAAAAGCCAGAGAGAGACTTCTATGGCAGAAACATCCATCAAACAGAGCTGATTTCTTCACACGCTCAAGAGGATTTGGAAGAACAGAAAACATCTCTAGGAATATAAATTGAGCAAATTAAGTATCTGGATGAGTCTTCTGTGGCTTTTGTCTTGCATCAAGTGTTTCAGCACAGTGTCTCAGCATCTCAGAATATCTGGAGTCACTCCAACAGAAAGATTTTATGAGCTCATGATCTAAAGTCTTACCTTGACATGCAGCAGAGTGAGGTGATATGATGGCTGCAAGTGGGTGATAATCATGTTTTTGAACCCCAGCGGCATGTCAGAATCTTACTGAATCAGTCATAATCTATGTGCATGTATTGTGTTAATTTGTTACATTGGTTAATATAGTGCTATAGGAGTATTAGAGTGTATAATTTATGTTGTTGGGGAATAGTGGGAGGCATAGTGCTAGTGTAAACACTTAGTAGTGGTTCAAAGGGAAGATTGTTTCCTGGTACAAGAATGTGCAGATGTCTTGGGGAGGTTTTCTTTCATTGGGACTTTCTCATGGGAAATGGAAAACAGAGAAAAGAATGAAAGTGTATGAAGGGCTGGGTGGACTGGGCAAACATGGTTGGAAGGGCAGGTATGTTTTAATTTGTTATCAACTCAAAGTAAAGCCTTTGAAATGTTAGGGCAGGACACTGTTAATTTTATGCCAGTGTTTGTGTGTGATGGCAGTTCTCCCTGCAGACATCTTCCTGCTAAAACCTAAGGTTTCTGGAATAAAATTCTTGCTGTTTGAAATACAGAAGGCTGGTTCACTGTACTGTGGGCAGAGAAGGGCAGTTTTTGACACCCCAAAACACAGGCAAATAGAGAGCAATGCACAACAGGCAGATATGTTTGCTAGATAGGACTCTTGCTCCTTGATGTGATAGTGCTCATCAGAGAATTTTTCACAAGATGCAGCATTCTGATGCAACACCTCCTTTCCACAATCTGTAGTAGTACAGTCTATACCACATTCAACTTCTCCTATAGACCCATTCCAATTTTTTTTTTATTTGGGATACGTCAATTCTATTTAATTGTGTCAAGTTACCAACTTTACAACTGGCACCTCTATAGCTATGTAACTTAAGGAGCTTATAATACAGACACTGTCAGGTGTTTATAATCACATGGAAAAAACCCTCATTATCTTGGGGTCTACTCATCAAACTGCTGTTAAAGGCACAAAAATAAGTCTGACTCTGTTGTCAGTGCTAACAAGAGTGCTGAATAACAAAGCCAAAGTGCATTTTTGAAGTACTTATTTTGAGGACCATGTAAAAGTTAGTAAACTAATCCCCAGATAGCTGTTTCAGGGAGTTTTCTTGTGAACAATGGCAAGGTATATTTCACATTATTAAAATATTTCCAACCCAGAGCCAAGTCTAGAAATAAATTATGTCCTACCAGGGACAGGGAGAAATAAAAATTCAGGCAAGTCTTCTCATACTTAAGAGTTCAATTATGTTCTACACAGAGCTCAGAAAGTTATGTTTTGGGATTACAGTTCCCACAGCCAACATGGCCACTGGCCTTGCGCTGACTTCTAAGGGGCAGGTTGAAGACAAATCAGAAGAGAGAGAGAGAAAGAGTGAAGCTACTCAAGGACAGGTTATGAGATTAGCTAAAGGATCAAGCACTAAACAATAGGGCAAGGATAAGGAACGGGTTAAATTTAAAGATTTGAAAGAGAAATAGACTCTGATGCCTAGAAGTTCCAGCCATTGACCAAAACCTGCATTCTATTCTCAGAGGTTTGCAAGTTTGGAAGAAAAGTACCCTGCAAGTACTCAAATATCCTCTTTTTCATGTTCATTGATGCTTCAAATTTGAACCGTGGCATTAACAATAACATTTAGATCCTTAGCAAAAACCAAACCAAACAAAAAAAGAAAAAGAAAAAGATGTAATTATACACACACATGTATATAGAGGATACCAACTGGACCCAAGGTCTTCTTTGATTTAAGAGATCATTTGGTTAAAGCATACAGGCTAAAGACTACCAAGCTTCCCCCAACAGTCAGACCCAAGAAACATGTTATTTTTAGCAAATGCACATGGAAATCATCCAGATTTTACCCATGCTTATGCCAAAATGAAACCAACTGTGTTCAATGAGACTTACTCTCAGTTATACTGTAGATCATCTCTGATAGGAGCCTTCCACTTTCTGCATGGCAGATACTCATTTAATTCAGACTTTTCCAAAACTGGAAAACATTTAACTAGTTAAAATGTTTTCTTGGCAACCCACCTGATATTAGTGATACTAAGATAAGAATTCAGGTGTTCCAGTTACATTACCAACTGGGTTATATTGCCCCAGGTAGACATTGTAAAGATGTTGTGTAGCTGATCATTAAATCTGTCTCCTCCTTTTAAACCAAGATGGCTGTTAGGGTGGGTTGTAATATAGACTCCACACCCAACTACACACATAGTTCCTTTTCTTCTTTTTAAAAAAGCCTAGCAGGCCAGGTAGGCTAAATACCTTGTTAGATGATTAGTTGCAAGATTCTGTCAATGCTGTAATGCAAAACAGGTGTGTGAGAAAATGCTGGGAGAACTGATTTCACAAGATGTCAGTATTTGCAAGTTTTGCTTCTCAGAACAAATGGGAGGGTCTGATCAGTTGAATGGAGAAAGGTAACGTTTTCTTAATCCTTAAAAAATAAGAGCTGAGATCAGAATATGGTCCTAAATTTCATCAATGGCTCATCATTTTTGACAATGTAATCTGTGTTTGTTCATACGTAATATTTATCATGCACTTTTTTCTCCAGCCTAAGATGAATTTTCTTATAGACTATGGATGTAGTTTGCTAGTTGTTAATCTCCTGGTACCTATTTGAATTGGTCTTGTGTTTGCTTCTCTTCATACAAAACAGTTGTTATGTGCCCTTCTATTCCTAATGTTAGTGAGGATGTGAGAATGTGATCTTATTCACTTTGTCTCACTGAGTTTGAGACATGAAGTCAGACTGAGATTGGAGAAGGAAATCATATTGCAGAAAACATAGAGGATAACATGTCAGCTTGGTTGTGAGATATTCCTATATCATTTTATGAAAAGTGATACTTCTTGAATTACACTGATTAAGCCTATGTACACATTTTGTGAAACATAAAAGACAGGATTATTGTGATTTTTCACACAGACTTTCTCATAGAAGTCTCTGTTTACTGAGGCAGAGCCAGACTTGCTCATATAGTACTTAAGAGTCATTGAAATAAATAGGATTTAAGCAAAATGAGGGTGTGTGCGTTTTGTACTAACATTGCCAGACATTTGGGAAACTGTGTAAAATTCTGAACATAAATGTAGACAAGTGGTTGTAGTTTCAGATGACAAATAATGCTTGAAATATGAAGAGCAGTTGTGATAAGTCATACTAGGGGTAGGTGAATACATGTACAAAAAAAACATTCTGGGGGGGTCTTTTCCCCCAGAAATGGTCTGCTCATGTACAACAGTAAATATTTATCAGTCCTTTCTTTTCTCTAAAAGTCTTTAGACGACAGCTATCATCACTACAAGCAGGGTGTAACGCATCTCACGCTCAAACTACCAAGTAGGTTATTTATTTTACTTTCCTTCCCTAATTGCTATTTCTATCTTTCTCACCTAATCAATGTGTAACAACTTTGTTGAAAGCTTAAAGGTGACAGCCTCAGCTGGAGGAAGAAAGATTTCAAGGAGGAATTTGCCAGATTCTGAATAGATGCAGGATGGAAGCTCTCACCTTCCTGAGTGAGTTTGTCCAGTTTGTCCATGTCTTTTTTCAGACATAAGATAGGCCACAATTTTCAGTACTTTGGGAATGTCATGAGTGATAAAAGACAAAGGTTATCTGTGGTTGTGAATCTAGTTTTCAGAATTCTGAGATGGCAATGGGGACAGATAATCTGGACTTGTGTAGATGACATAGCTAGAAAGTGGTACTTTCTCAGACTACACATCCCAGAAATCCCAGTGGTAGATGATAGCAAAAGTTCCCAGGTTTTATAGCTGTACAGGGAAGAAGTCTCCTGCCCTTTAATAACTGAATGCTTTAATCGCTGAATGAAAGAAATTTTGGCAGATATAGCATGTAAACATGTGAATGTCCAAATAATTTTCTGGACTCAAATTACCATTAAATAATAATAATAATAATAATAATAATAATAAGTTTTATTTGTATTTTCCTGCCTCTCCCAACGGATCAAAGTGGGATTACAACCAATACATTCCATTAAACAATAATTTCAAATAACAATTATCTAAAATCACAATTTAAAACAGTGTGGCATTTAAAAACGTTACAACACAATATTAAAATCTCATTACATTCTGTGGTAAAGTTGTCTTGAATCTCTATAGGGACATGAGGTGAAGGTTTCTTCAGATCTTTAGAGAAGATCGGGGGTATGCTTGCCGGAAGAGATAGGTCGAATAAATATTCCACACCATTAGCCATGCCTCCTAAGGCTGACAAGATTTGCAGAGTACATCCACACTGCAAAAACAAAACATTTTAACTGCCATGACTTTATCCTACAGAATCCTGGGAGTTGTAGTTTGGAATAGCACCTGAGCTCTCTGACAGACCAGGCTGAATACATCACCTAACTACAAATCTCAGGATTCCAGAGAATGGAGTCATGATGGTTAAAATGGTGTCAACTTGCTTTATTTCTGCAGTGTGGAAAAGCAGGCAGTCCAACATCTAAAGGCCACACCTTCCTCACCCTTGCTATAACCACTACACCAAACGCATTCTGAGTTCTCTTTTTAAAACATATCTTGATGAAGGAGCCACAACAGTTAATCCATTTTTGGTGGGAAAGGAGGAGGGCTGAATAGTTTTGCAGTTATTTTTGTGGCGCTTAAGTTCTTGGAGAAATCATTGTCTGCCTGCATAGAAGTCGAAGTCAGATTCATGAGATTCCACAGCTGCAAAAGCCTATTGAAGTTTCAGTGGTGAAGAAATCACTGTATTATTTTGAAACTCAGCTGTTTGAAACACACTCAATGCAAATCCATTGGTAAGTTACAATGTGTTAAATTACCCTAATTAAATGCTTATGTAGCATGACACAGTTCATGATATTCCATTGCAAATTACACATCAGGCACCTATTCTTGCAAGCAAATGGCTGTGTTTGTGTCCCCACTCCCAGTAGGAGTGAAGAAGACTGAAAAAGATTAAACTTCTCAAGTTATTTGCTTTCCGAAGAACTGTGGTTATGATATCTTTGGAAATATCTCCAGGCTCCTCTAGAAAACCTGGGAGCTTCCAGACAAAGCTTTTAGTATGAAATTGCTCAGCCTGATGCATGAAATTTTATCAGTGTGTCCATCTGGCATTAGATATATTTGTGATATAGTATCAAATCAGTTTCATATCACTTTAATTACCATGGCTCTATCCAGAGGAATTCTGAGGTCTGAATTGTGCACTGTTTATTATTATCTGCTGGAATGGTGTAGCCTCCTCTTCTGAACTACATTTTCCAAGGTACCTTGAGCAGCCATCAACACTACAGAACTAAACTGACTCACTCCTCAGTTTCTCTCACCTCAAGGCATCTTAATATATCAACATACCTTAGTACCCCTTGGTGCCTTATCAGACTACAAATCTTGAATGCCTTAGGGTGAAGCCATGGCATCTAAAGGTGTATGAAATTGATATAATTGTGTAGGATTGACAAAGCTGGAGACTGCAGCAGCAGTGTCTGGAAGAAGGCATTGTCTTCCATCTGTGACCCTCCACTGTGTCCCTCTATTTCAGTAGTTCCCAAACTTTGGTTTTCCAGAAGTTTTGGACTTCCACTCCCAGAATTCCCAATTATTGGCAAACTGGCTAAGGTTTCCAGGAATTAAAGTCCAAAACATTTGGAGAACCAAAGTTTGAGAAACATTGCTCTATTTCTTCCACCAGTTTTCTTGCTGTGCAGAATTTGTTAAGCAACATGGCCCCCTGTTTGTTACCTGTGAGAAAGGCTTGGTCTAAAGAAACCACCACCTCCATGTCTTTCTCTTCCATGGCTGAAACAGTTCAGGATGGGAATTCTAAATACTCCTTCCTATAATGCAAATCCCAGGATTCAATAGGTTCTTACCATGGAAGGTAGATTGTGTGGTGTGGAAGAGTCCCATGAAAAGGAAGGCTTGTCTCTGGTCCACCTGGTTCAAACAAATAGCTTTCTCCTGCTGTACCATCAGTCATTCAGGCTTGGCATCACCCCAGATGGCAGGAGATCCGTGCAGAGAATTGTATCCATTAGGTCCATGTGTTGGCCATAGATTTCTTTCAGCAGGTGGGCTAGGGATGTGCTATTCATTGGATGGCAGGCAGATTGCCTAGTATCTGGATGTGTTGTCTTATACTATGCCAGTACTATTATGTTGCGGTAACCAATAAAGCAGTCAGTGTATTTGTCACCTCTTGCCCTGCACCTGCTCCATCATTCACTGCTAGGGCCACAAAAAATGGAATACACACAACATATATATTATGATTGGTAATACTCAAAGCTTTCTATCTGGACACAGTGGAGAAAATGGTTGCAAATACTGCAATATTTTTCATTTTTATTAACAGATAAACCTGTCAATGGGTTTATCTGTACCAAATGTGCCAGATGCTGTTGTTTAATGCTCTGGTCACAGAGGGATATCAGTAAAATTTGTAGCTTGGTAAAGTTTTCTTTTTGGACTACTGCTCCAAGAATCCCTCAATATGGCTATACTGACTAGGGGATTCTGGAAGCTGTAGCCTCCAATGCTCAAATCAAATTTTGCTGAAGAAACAAAGTATGTGGAGCACTGTGAATTCTCGATATTTATAGATGGAGGGCTCCTTACAAAGTTAGGAAGTCATGTCCTAAACACACTGCAGAAATAATCCGGTTTGAGACTGCTTTAACTGCACTGGCTCAATGCTAGGGAATTATGGGAACTGCAGTTTTATGAGACATTTAGCCTTCTCTGTCAGAGAACTCTGGTGCCACAATAAACTACAATTCTTAAGATTCCCTAGCATTGAGCCATGGCAGTTAAAGTGGACTCAAACTGGATTATTTCTGCAGTGTGTTTTGGACCTTAGCTAGGCCCAGGACAGACAGGCCCGAAGCAGCATGCTGCCGCTGATACTAGCATTCAGAAACGCGCAGTAACCTCTCCCAAGCCCTACCATGTCATGGTGGCGGCATCATGGCGGCATCCCATCCACACAGGTGCCACCATGATGACATAAGTGACACACAGTGTACAGAAGTCACTGTGTGTTACTTACATCAGCAGTGTGCCAATGGCGCATTTGTGATGTGTGCCTGGCGCCACAAAAAACCCCAGTTTTTCTGGGTTCTTTTTACTGCAGAGGGACACCGCATGGTTTGGCTGCTGCAGCGTCCCTCCAGAAGAAAAACCAGCACCTCCAGCCTGCCGTTTCAGGGCGGTATGCACTGCACCCTAGTAACTGTTCTGTTTCTTTCTCCATAACAGAAATAGAGGGAAGAGGTGGAAAAATGAAGGCGGATTCTATGGCCAATGATATCTGAAGCTCATAAAATCCAGGTGAATGAGCCCACATGGTGGTATGATAGAAGCCTAATCTCAAACCACTCCTAGTACAAAAAAGGGTTTTCTCTGAGTGGCTCCCTGGAATTTTTGGAATGCAGTTCCACCTCATGTCTGGAGACCCATTTGTTTTCTTTTCCTTTTTTGAGTTGTTTTGTTTGATTAGATTGCTGATCATTTTTACAGTGCAGTCTTGTTCATGTTTTCTGAAATGTAAGATGCACTGGTTCAATGAACTGAATCACAGATATATGTGTAGGGGGTTGCAACCTTAGTTCATTTTTTGTATTGGGATAAGCAGTGATAGGAATTCATTTGTTTATAAATCATTAATTAATTGTGAGGTTTTTTAAAAAAAATCTATAAACCAAGAAAATAAAGAAGAAGGGACAGTTTAAAATATTTAAAAATCAGAGTCAGTAAATCAGTGTTGGACTATTGTGATGGTGTTCTTTTTAAAAGTCTTAAACAACGTTTTAGTGAGGGTGTAGGTCAATATCAAAGGCCTTTCTCCATGATCCATCAGTGAAAGACACTAAACTGGTATCTTGATGATTGATCAATGAAAGACACCTATAGAACTCAGTCCTCCCAGAAATCGATGGCTCAAATTCCATGTATCACTATTGGAATTATATTGTTTTTCCTCTTGCTCAAACAGGAGCTCATACATGGACTAGCACCACATTGGCCCATTTGGAAAGATGATCTACATTTGCTCTTTGCTTAAATGTCAGTGTGCATATTTACAAATTAATTCCACGTTTGGTGAACATTCCAACCATCAGGAAAGAATCTAGATTCAAATCAATATACTAAAAGTTTCTCGGTGAGTTTAATATAGGTAAATAAAACATATACATCTCTTCCAGTTTTGCAGGAACTGGCCCAACTAACTAAGTCCAAAATACACTGCAGAATTAGCCCGGTTTGAGACCACTTTAACTGTCCTGGCTCAATGCTATGGAATTCTGGGAACTGTAGTTTTGTGAGACATTTTGCCATATCTGTCAGAGAACTCGGGTGCCACAACAAATTACAGTTCCCAGGATTCTCTAGCACTGACCCACTAAGGAGTCTCAAACGAGATTATTTCTGCAGTGTGTTTTGGACCCTAGTTTCTTTCTTCTCCTCCCACTTCCATCTCTTCTCAGGATAATTCAATTAGTACAAACTGAGTTCAAAGTGCAAGTAGTTTGTATTCAGGTCAATGGAGGGAGGGGAGAGGAAGTAGCAGAATCTGATTCTTGCCAGTAGGCTCAGGTAAAAGGAAACTGCTGCAGCCTCTCCTGGCATTAAAAAAAAAAACATTTACCATCTTGATCACACTCTGGTACTGTTTGACAACATGTGTCCTGGACTGCATATGTGAAATGCTGGAGGGTATGGAAAAAGTGTCTTCTCTTTCTTTACTGTGTTAATCAAGAATAATATTCAGTAATTATACATTTTTATGATAGCCATTAATTGTTAGATCCACAGAATCCTTCAACTGAATGACATATTTTATTTATAGTGGTTGCTTTTGTTAAGGCATAATTCTGTTTAGTGAGGCGTCCTCTTGATTAGACGTCTCATAATGAATTCTTAATTTTCTCCCACTTACATTTCTCTTGTAACATTATTGTCAGAATAAAAGAATGAAATGATGGTGGGATAACTTGAGTAATCCAGCTGATCGCCATAACAGCACTCACAACTGAGAACCAAAGCATGAATCATTTATTTGGGTGATCAGAACCCAAGTAGATGTTCAGTGTAGGCTGTCCTCAGACAAGCCCTTGGCAAATGACTCTCCACCCACCTCAGTTGGTATTCCAGAGATATCTTTTATTCATGATACTCATGAAATATTTCATACATAGTGCTTTCTCACCAATATTATTTGTCTGCCTTCCAATTCTGTCTCTGGCCCTGTTTCAATGACTTAAACAGAAGCTTGAAGTGGAAAAAAAATAAACTGGTGAATTCTAAACTGGGCATACTAGAAAAAAAAGCTTCACTTGCCCAAAAAGGAAAGAAGGAAGGAAAACAGTAGAAAGGTTATTTACTTGTACAATTAGGGATATGAAATGTATGTGGTTTTAAAACAAACAACCAAACAACTATTATTGGTGCTGTGCAATCTTAACCATGGAATATATGAAATATTTTTTCTAAATAACAGCCAAACAAGTTTCTCAAAAATTTCCCCAGCCATCACATTATCACTGAAAAATGCAACAATTTAGGTTGTTTCTGTGCCCCATGGCTATTTTCAGCACAAAAAGTAAGCCCAGAAATGATGTCACATCATTTCCAGATTACTCAGAACCTACCAGGTAAGTAAAACAATAAAACAACAACTACCAGAAGCAAATAAATAAATAAATAAACAAATAAAGGGGGGGGGACACAAGTTCAAGTGCAGCTATCCACATCCATCTAATAGCAAAACTGAGGAACTATGCCTCTTCAGATGTTGCTGGATTTTAAGGTCCTCCAGTCCCAGAAAAATATAACCAGAAATGATAGGTAATATAGCCCAACATGTCAGGAGAGCCATAGTTTTCCTACCCTGGTTTTAGAGCACATTCTCTCTCAAGCTATGAATTGTAGGCCTGTTACAGACTGCCAAAATAAAGCTGCTTCGGGTCTCTTTGGAGGTATGCTGTTTAAATGATGCATGGGTCCTAAGAGTCCGGAGGTTGCGCCAAAGCCACACTCCATTCCTAAGCACTGGAGTGCAGTTTTGGTGCAGCTTTTGGATTCTTAGGATGCATGCATCATTTAAACAGCATACCTCCAAAGAGACCCAAAGCAGCTTTATTTTGGCAGTCTGTAACAGGCCGTAGTCAGCTTTCCACAGTCTAAAACAGATGGAAAGGTATGTGCTGTGAAGGTTTTTTTCCCCTCCCTTCAGGTAGGCTTTTGTCTTTTTTCTTTTAATCTTAGAAATGCACTGATAAAAACTATAGTTAACAAAATGAGGGCAATTGTGATAATTTTTAAAGAACGCTGTTTTCATTAGTTGAATATGATAGTCAAGTGTTTCAAATGATCTAGAAAGATACTATTTGAAAGAGTTCTAGGAAAAGGTCTCCTTAATTCTTAAAAACCAGAAAGCTTTACTACAAAAATATCACATTGGATTTATTACTATTGCAGTTCTGTGATGTTCTTCTAAACTTCTTAAGTTCATGGCAATTCAAGTCCATTAAATAAATATTCACAGGATATTCAATTTAAACTTTCTTCTTCCCTTTGGTCATCATATGAGCAAACCGATCTGTTTGCTTCCTGGAATGAAATGCAAATATTCTAGATTAACAAATTCTGAATTTTAAAAGTAGCTTCTTTTAATTACTCACCAATTAAAACAACCAAGGAATAGCAAGAAGTTCATTTATCACTGGATGTAAATATTTAAAATCTATTTTTTCTGTATCTCATACATTTCTTATTTTACATTTCAGAATCATAAAGTCCCTGCATTTTTAATCTCACTTCTCCCTCAAATTGCAACCCAAAGGCTAGGATTTTTTGAAAGCATGAATGAAATCTATTTTTAATTTAAATTTTCCAGATACAGTAAAAGTTACATATATTAATGGAAAAAGAAAAAGAAAAGAAATAGAAAAGAGATAGAAAGACATAGACTACATTAGAAAATATAGTTATAGCTAAAGTGGAAAGCTAAAAGGGTGACATCTGACTTTCTTTAGTAGAGGATTATCACATGGATGATAAGGAGAGGAGCAAAGTGGATTGCTCCCATCCTTATTCTACCCTATTTGTATGATCGGGGGGGGGGGGGGAATTATCACATACCGCACGTTTATTCCGTTCTTCTCCCATCCATGAAGTGTAATGGCCCTGTCATTTGGTATTAATGGAAACTCCCATTAATACCAAATGACGAGTCCATTACACTTCACAGACAGGAGAAAAACAGGATAAACACACAGCGTGTGATAATCTTTCCCCCAATTGCATGAATAGGATGGGATAAGGAAGGGAGCAATCCACTTTGCTCCCGTCCTTATCCTCCGTTTAATAATCTCCACTAGTTATAAGTACATATAACATAAAAATCTCTCTCTAAAACTTCTACCTCATCTACTTCTTCTAATGATCCACACATTCTAATTCTCAAAATCCGTAACTGTCAGATACTTTTCTTTTCTCCACAAATAGTCAATCAGATGTTTTTTCATCTTTTTCAAATGTCACTAAAGATCCTGCCCTAATCAATGTTAACTATTTGTCCATTTCTGCTAGTTTATTCAGCTTTAAAAATCCAATCTTTCTTTGTTGATAGTAATGTATTATATCCATGTATTGCTGGTGTGGTCATATATTGTAGTGATCTACCATAGTTATTGAAATCTGTTGGTAATAGTGAAATATTTCAAAGGCTGTTATTAAAGAGAGAGAGACAGACTCCACAATGCTCTGTCTTTCATTACTCTGGACCTTCAGCTTTCAGATGCACCACTTTCTCCCATATGAGTTTTTCTGCACATTGAGGATGACTTCGGGACAACTTCTGTATGTCAGTTGTCCAAGGTATGGCACATGACTACCTGAGCCCACCTTTTCTCAGTGGGGACCATGAAATTATGGGGACCCAAACCTTAGAGATATCCACCTTGTTTCTTCCAAACTGACCTTAAACTGTTTGGCAGAGGTAGATTTCTGAGGATTTAGTGGGTTCTAAAACTCTATTCCTGCTATTGATAGATTGGATAATCTATTTGTTTGAGTTGTTGCAAATCTAAAATGTGCATTGTGTTTTTAAATAATTTTATTAGCTATCTTTTGAATTTTTAAAAAATAATAGCATGGATTAAAAATAATAAATTAAGTGTGAGGCTGGCAGCAGACTCCTCAGAGAAATCTCTGGTGATACCTAGACAAACCATTTCCAGGAACTAGTGATGGATGGGGGTAGTGCTAGCAATTATACGCCTCCTTTTCATTGGGCAACTCTATGGAATTACATTCAAATCATTGCATGTTGGGATGGGCTAGGTACAAAATCTTTCTGAGACCTAAGTGCTCTGTTCTCCTTCTCCAAAGATCTATTTCCCCAGTCCATGTCTAGATTCAGGGATATCAGTTAATCAGCTCATTTCCTGAATCCAGACCGCATATGTTTAGACCAGGCAAATAATCTGAATTGGTTAGCATCATGGACTTTATTGTGTCATAATCTCACAAATATGTCTAAAGAGGGCTGTGACAACATACAAAATATAAGGGCAGTCCTATCTTTTGGCAGAGTAAAACACTCAACCTCAGTTGACAGATGCTAAGAGGTGACATGAAAATACTAGAGGAAAAACTGTGTTCCATGAGACCTCCCCAATGCCCTGTTATTTTCGAGTGCAGCTGACAACGTTGCCCCATTGTTAGTGCTGAAGAACACTTTATCTGCCAGTATAGTCAACTTTTGTACAACAAAAAGTGCTCCATTCTTGCTCTTCACTGCAGACAGTGAAATGACATTGACTAGCCCTGACTCAATTGCAGGTTTAGAATCAGAGGAACCAATGCTCCTTTGTTCAAATCCCATCATATAGACACACACCTTTGGTATGGTAAAGAACCTCTTTGCATTGGTAAAACAGTTGTTTCCGAACAATGCCCCACTTCAGACAACCTGGATAGCCTTGGCAATAGGCCTCTGATCTGAAAATGGTTCAGGTTCAATGTCAGGTTGCTAAGTGAGAAAATAGCCATGATGCAGGACTTGCTCCTGGGTGCACATGCTGACCTGACTTGCATTGTAAAGCCCGGTTTGGATGAATCTGGAGGTGTTAACCTCTCTCAGTTTTGTTGACTTGGGTTCTTTGTCAATCAGCAGGCAAATCTTGGGGGCAGGGAATTGCCGTTGCAATGGTCAAGTAGGATTCCAACTCCCTCACTAGGAGCCCAGTCTCACTGTCTACTGGATTTGAGTGTATTTAAGGGGAGGTGGCCAAACTTTATCTTCTTCAATCAGTACATGTTCACTCCTATGAAGCTTTTGCTTGTCCTTCCTACAGATTTTAGCTTGTAAGAACACTTTAGTGGCATATTTGCCTAATAAACTTTTTTTAAAAAATCCACACATAAAAAGACTGCATTGTTGCCTTATCTCAGTCACTAGATAGGTCTCATGGGGGAAATTCCAGTTGCCTTCTGCCAGTGAAACTTCCTCTTCCACTTAAAAGAATCCTGAAACTTCCGCTGCTTCAGCACATTATGGAAAGCACTTTTCATTGATGAATAAGCAATGTTAACTTGACCAAAGGCTGACTTTGAGTTTGCTGTTTAATGAGAAATGCTTCATAATCATTAAACCATGGAAGCAAGCAAGGAAAGAGCATTGTGTTATCCTTTTCTGGTTTAATACTTTTGCTGTGTTTCTGTTGCTTTTTTGTTATTGCTGCTGCTGTTGTAATGTACCTTCAGGTTGTTCCTAATTTATGGCAGCCTTAAGGCAATCCTATCATGGGATTTTCTTGGCAAAATTTTTGGGGGGGCAAGAGCTGCCAGTCCTTTGCTCTATTTCCATGTCTGAGCAAGGATTCAGACCTCGGTAATCTCGGAACCCTAGTCCAAAACAAAAATCACTACACTACACTGGCTCATCCCTGCATTTTTAGTGCCTCACAGTCTATAAAGGTGTTACATTCATGCTTAAGTGCCTGGTTCTTCTTCATTTTCCAGTCTAGTCAGTCAAGTTTATACACAGAGATATGGTAGTGGTGGGAAATTGTATCTATGAAATACAACCAAAACCAAAATCTACAATACAGCAATAGTTTTATCAGGCCAACTAAAAAGCTTTTGAAGCTTTCCTTCCTTTTTCCTAAGGTAAAGATGTTAAAAATCATACAGGATAAGAAAAGTTACCGTTTAAAGTTAAAGGCCTACATTTTGTTACTTCTGGTGGTAAGATGGTCTGGAGAGATATCAAGGTGAGCAGAGGCCACTCCTCTCGTTGGCCATGTGGAGACTGGGACAAGAGGCCAGGTACTGTAATAAAGGATTAGCTCCATTACCAGTAGCAAAGTAACTTCTCTTGAGATCTTTAACATTTTTTGCCAGTGTAGCTTCAAAAGCTTGCATGATGTATTTTGTGCTTTTTGATTGGCCCAATAAAAGTACAAACTTTGTGGATTTGGGATTTTTTGTTTTGTTTTGTTTTGTTTTGTTTTTGTATTTTGCTGCATGGTCAACATGGTTACACCTGAATAAGTTTCCATCATATCTGTGAGTGATTACAACTGAAGAAAAGGGTAATGGTTCTGACAGGGATGCAGCTATGAATAATAATAGGAATTCTGCCTTCCCCATGAAATTTTCCTAGCATTGCAGTAAATTAAAATGTCAGTTGAGTACTGAAAATGCAAGCTCTAGATGTGAATGATTTCCAGTGCCTCACTCTCTGGAATGCTGGAAATATGGAAACAGAACGAAAACCTAATGGGGGGAGAGAATTCTTATTGGTAGGCAATTTCTCATTCCCCCCCCCCAACATAGTTACACCCAAGACCTCTTGAGCATGAAACAGTACTCATGTGCAGACTTCACTGGCTTCAAGAGAGCAAGACCTTCCATGAGCAGGCAGCACAGTGTGGCATGGGAGATCTGAGCAGACCTTCCTGTGCTTCCAGATACTTGTCTTTGGTCACACAATGTAATTGCTCTCTTTCCTGTAACATCCAAATGGGAGAAGAGGATTCAGCCTGAGCCTTCTGGGACTCACCCATGTGCAGACACTCAATGAAATTAAGCCCAAAACCCAGAAGTCATTTTCACTTCATTTTTAATTTTATGTTTGTCTTGCCTTCATTTGATGAACTTTGCTGGACAAGGTAAGTTGCAATCTTACTTCAAAATGTCAATTTAATGTTTCCTAACTAATGACTTGAGCCAGGACAATGTAGTGGTTGCAGTGTTGGAATACAACTCAGGAGACCAACATTCAGATCCATGCTCAGCCATGGAAATTCACTGGGTGACCACGGGCAAGTCATACTCTCTCAGCCTCAGTGGATGGCAAAGGCAAAACCCTGTGATAGCATCAGCTTAGGGTTTCTATAAGTCAAAAACATCTTGAAGGGACACAGCAACAAAGCAATGACTTTCCTAGCTGTCCAGATAAAACCTTTACTTAATGGTCTACAAATATAACTAGTTACACATTGCAAGGGGCTGCCAGAAATTCACCCTCTCCCATTCAAAGACGAATAAAATGTAACAAGCACCTGTGTTGGATGAAACAAATAGGCACATACCTATTGCCCCTTTTCAGAGGGGCAGCAGAAGTACTATATAGTCCACCTGTCCCATACATGGGCTTTCTGTATGTTGACTTGAGCTCACACAGACAGCAAGCCCAGGGGGATAAAAAGGAGTGCGCTGCCATTGAAATCAATGGGACTTGAGTTCCTGTGGTTTTTCCAATTCACGGGGGGACTGGAATGGATCCTGTGGATAAACAAAGGGCCTACTGTATATCTCTAAATACCCAACCTTTGGCCCTCCAGATGAGCTATCATTCCCATCCCTGACCTTTGGTTATTCTAATTGGATCTGGTGGGAGCTAGGGTCCAACTAGACAGACACATCCCTGCCCTGCAATATGCTTCTGTTGTGGAAGACAAGCAGGGCAAGGCCTGACTGGTATTTGGATAAAGATCAACAAGGAGAATTGCTGCCAATCAAAACTGATAATATCGTTTAGATGGAGCAATGTTCCAAGTCGATAAAAAGCATCTTCTCTAAACTGAGCTAAGATCACAGCCTAAATGAGTCAGAGATACTAAGCACCCTTTCAGCTCTTCCCATGGTATGCAACTTGTATTTACCTCCACAAGCAAAATTATTCACTGTAATCCAAGCAAGACATAGTTTGACTGTGTGCACCCAAAAATCATAATGCATATTCACTAGCGTCTGGCATGCTATATATCTAATCCCATGCCCCCAGAAGAAGAACAAAAGTAAGATGGGAAGAAAAACATCTTGCCATCCTAGTGGAGTAATTGCAACAATAAGGCAGAAATATTTCTAGCTATTGCAGCATCAGTTCTAACTGAAGAAGAAGCACTGGTCCTTTACTACTAAGAAAGTAACAGTTCGGTTCTGCAGGGTTCTCTCTCTCTCTCTCTCTCTCTCTCTCTTTTTCTTTCTTTCGATGAAAAAATAAAGTCTCTGTGCAAATTGCACTGCAGCCCTTTGGATAAACAATTGCACAGAAGCAGGAAGGACAGAACTAAATTACGTCTGTCCATCTCCACAGTCCTTTTAATGAATTTTACTTACAGAGGCCTGCATCTTGCCATATTATATTATCACTTCAGCCACGACCTCATAGTTCTTAAATTAGTTTCCACATTGTGTGGGAAGTTATGGTAATGAGGAGGGCTTATTTTTGAATGGCTACTGTGCAAATCCGTAGCTGTCTGAGTTAAGATGATTTTTTATTGCAAGTGACATAGCCATTAAATACCTGAATTGTTTTATTTGTCATTTCAGAAATTCTGCCTAGTCTTTGATGCCAGGAAACTAATGAAATAAGTTTGGGAGGCGATTCAGAGTCAGTGAAAGCAGGCCTAATATGACAGTTGAAGCTTGTACTGCCTGATGCTTTCTAGCTCAAAAGGCAGCAAGGCTGAAGTCCTCACAGCAATAGTATTTAGAAAACTGCTTTTGTTTGTTTTAAGGTATTTAAAAGTTCCATATATATCTGATGCAATGTTTCTTTCTTGGAAAAAAAATCCATACATTATAAATGGGATGCATGACTGAGAAGACCTTTTCTCTGGTCACACTTATCTATCCTCCAACAATTCACAGATGAAAACCATCACATATGTAGTCAAGGAACGTCAGTGTGGTCAAGATGACAAAGGTTATTAATGAGGAAGAACAGAGGAATGAAGAAAGGCCATGGCAGTTTATGTTGCCCAAGCCTACTAGGAAGGGCTGTCCTCTTTCCCCTGCTGTGTTAACCTCCTATGTTAACCTTTGTGTTAAATGAATGCAGACTATTTTCTATTGCTGCAAACTCAGTTTGCAGCAATAGAAAACTCAATTTGCAGCAATAGCTGGAGAACGTGGTAGTAGGAGAGAGAAACCAGGGCATTTTAAAAGCAGTAGAAAAAGTGGGGTGACAGAGGATTAATTGGGACTGTCCCTCGCAAATCAGGACAGTTGGGAGCATAAGCACCTGTATTGCCAAAAATGGCAGGACTACCTAAAGAATCTAAATCCTGAGCCCTTTAGTGGCTTGGAGTTTAGAGACCAGCATGTAAAATTCTGTCAAAGAACTCTAGTGCTTCACTAAACAACAAACCCCAGGATTCCACAGGATACAGCCATGTTAGAAAGTGGAATCATAATGATATGTTTACGTAACGTGAAAGGGATTCTAACCTTAATGAACAGGCAGGTTTAGCATTATTTTAAAAAGGTAAGAAGTTTGTGTGTTGGTCTCTTGCAGACGAACAATAGCACAGGATTATCTGAACAACTGTTCAAAAGGCAGTATAAACATATGTAATTAGAAGTGATTTATCTATTGCTTCTTTTATAGAATACTAGAAGAATGGAAACAGGTTTCTTCTGGGATATCCATCCCCCTGGTGGTGGTGGTGGTGCTGTGTGTAATATTGCAGGAAGAGAGAATGTGCCTCAGGGCTGTTCCCTGAGTTTCAGCTTTTTAACTGTACCAGCTAGGCAAGATTTAAAAACTTGGGGATGACCTTTTCTTATTCAGAAGATACTGATTCCTTTGAAAATTTGAAGTTTGAAAGGAGATGGGAGACGTGCTAATTACTTCCCAGTCTTCTCCAGTCTTAGTTGCATGTCCATAAATATAAAAATAACCTTCAGCTGTAGCCTATGTCACCTCACTGCCTACATTTTTCCATCCCAAGAGTTTCAAGGCATCATTTTTTGTGAGTTTTTTCGGGCTATGTGGCTGTGTTCTGGAAGAGTTTGTTCCTGATGTTTCGGCAGCATTTGTGGCTGGAATCTTTCTCTGAAGATGCTAGCCACAGATGCTGGCGAAATGTCAGAAATAAACTCTTCCAGAACGCAGCCACATAGTCCAAAAAACCCACAAAAAAACTATGGCTGGTGGCTGTGAAAACCTTTGACTTCACATTGGACAAGTTTCAAAGCACCTTTTGACAAGTGCAGAGGCCTTACAGAGACAAGGACAACACACTCACAGCCCTCTTGCCTTTTCTTATGGCCCAGAGATTCAGGCATGGACCTGCTCAGATAACTGGATCACACTCAAGTATCAGACATGGATGATACTTGAGGTGCTCCAGTTATCTGAGCAGGTCCATGCCTGAATCTGCACCCCCAAAGGCATGATATTTATGTGCCTCTTAAAAAGAGAAATCTATTTTTTGACATGTCACATATGGAATTGACAAAGTCATAAAAAATAGATGTATCTTCAGACCTCATTTAGGTCTAAAACACGACTGCAGAAATAACCCAGTTTGATACTTCTTTAACTGCCCTGGCTCTGTGCTAGAGAATCCTGGGAATTGTAGTTTATTGTGGCACCAGAGCTCTTTGACAGAGAAGGCTAAATGTTTCACAGAACTACAGTTCCCAGAATTCCCAAGCAATGGGTAGTTAAAGCAGTCTCAAACTAGATTATTTCTGCAGTGTGTTTTGGACCTTAGACATAAAAGAGACTTACAAGAGACACAAGATACAAACTTCAAGTAAAACAAATGTGACTAATAACATCTTAGCAGAAATCTGAACAATTGGAGGGAGGATTCACTGACTGTATTTAATATAATAAAGGAGAACCAAGTCTCAAAAAAACTTGCTTCCTGGCCCTAATTCTTCAGGTTTTGAATTTTCTATATTAATTTTTCTGTTAGTGACACATGCCAAGTCCTGCTGATCCAAGATGAAATGCCCCTTCAGATTTTCCTGTCTTCAGGTGATCTCCACAAATGCCAATATCAACAGCTTTTTTATTACAGATTAGTGGCTACAATCTTTGTTTTCAGTTGCAAAACTGGATCAGAGAGCAAGATGACTTAAGTACTAGGTGTAGGTGTTGGGAAATCAAACTATTCTTTCCTTTTATTTTAGACTTTAGTTGACAGTGCATTAAGTATACATCAAGATAGTGTTGGAGTTGTGCAACCTTACATGCCTATACTCACTAGATGCCAGTTTTCATGACAGTCTATTTTCTGTTTCTTCCCAAGATGAGTCGGTGTTGATTTCACATGTGACACTTTCATGAATAAAATTACTTTTGTATAAATTTTACAAAGAACTGTATTTCTTTCTTTGCTAGATTCTTGAAGCAGAGAGACTTGTAGCTATTCAACATTTTCTTTGTCAACTAATCATTCTGCTAGAGCGATCCACTGCTAGCTCTCACATCTTCCATGAAAGAACATGACAAAGGTTAAGCAAAGAAAAAAAAACAGTGCCAGACATCTGTGGTAAGTGACAGGTATTACTACAATTTAAAAACCCAGCGAGGTAGACTTTGTAATGTCACAGCATCAAGACGCAGAGAAACTTTTCTGTAACAGTCTAACAGAGATAGAATGGTCGGGTCAAAGCCAATCTCTTCAGAACTTCTGTTGCAACATAGTAGCCTTCCAGAAAATAAATTGTTGTGGGATTGTGAAATAAATAGATACCCAACCTCTATGAATGTATCTAGTTACAAAACTGTAAACTTTGCTTAAAAGATAGGAGCTAAATTAACTTGAGAAGTAGATTTGAAGGTCATAGTAATGTAACCTCAATGGGATAAATTTCTATGTTACCTATGCTGTTTTGACCAGAGATGGTCCTCCCAGGTGCCATTTCACACTATGCAATGCTAGCACTCTGATTCCACTGTAGCTGCCATGGCAATATGTTCTTGAATCGTAGAGTTTATAGTTTGATGAGGCACTAAAGCTCTCTGGTTAAGAATTCTACATACCCCTCCCAAATTCCAGGATCTCATACTGTACTATAAAACTATGGCAGTTAAAGTGAAATCAGAGTGCTAGAATTGTGTAGTGTGAAAGGGCTCTATTTTTTACCATCATATTTGGGCATTGGCCAGGATGGCAGCAACTGATACGCAACATAAGCTGGAAGGACACAGACTCTCCATCTGTAGTTTAGGCTTTGAAGCATTTGTCATGTCCACAAATGAAGAACAGAATGTGACAATGTAGATAGTTAGAAATGGGAGTTTGAGGGTCATTTTTAGGTAACAGTTGTATGTCCAAAAGGATATCTAGTCCTAGTTTTGTCTCCTAGTGAAGACAAAGAGCACATATGATCCGTGAAGCTAAAACACATATTGGGATTGGAAGATATATGTACTAATTCTGGGATATAATATGTGATATAATGTATAGAGAACTCTAAATAGCCTAAAGGCACCAGATTTTGCCTGATCTTGGAAGTTTAGCAGGGTCAGCCCAGCCCTTGATGGAGACCACCAACAAATACGAGGTGCTGTAGGCTATGTTTCAGAGGAAGAAATGTGCAAAACCACATGGTTTTCTTGGCAAACTTCTTAAGAGAGGATTGGGGCCAAGAGTGTGTGTCTTGCCCAGGGTCACCCAATGGGTTTCTGTGGCTGAGCAGGGAGTCGAACCCTGTTCCCCAGAGTCGTGATCCAACACTCAAACCACTATACCACACACTCCCTTCTTTCATTTCAATCCAAATATCAGGACTGTATGTAGCAGCTGAATGAAAAGATGGATTACCCACTAACAATATCTTTAAAAATATCTTGGAAGTTGATTATCTCCTGACTGAATGTGCTAGATCAGGAGTGGGAGGAAATGTCACCTGCAGGATGTATGCAAGACTCCCCAGGTTTTTCAGGGATAGTGGGGCAGTGATCTGAAGTCCCACAGAGAGTCATGCAGCCTCCCAGTGTGGACAGTTGTCCATTCCTATGCAAGAGGGACCACAACATTATTTTATAATTTGGTGCAATGCATTCCTAACCTCCTCTGTATGTTTAGTTTATTCTGTTTTCCATTTATGAGTACCATTTGTGAGTAATCATTACAAATGACACATAAAAGATTATACAGAATATAGTGACAGGGTTCTCCCTGTTCCCTCCAAACTTACAGAATGAAAATTTCATAGGAATGCCAGCTGGAAAGACTGGGTGTTTGTAGCTAAAGCTTATTTTCTTTTCTCCCAGTAACTTTTCTTCTCATCTGTTTCAGTACAAGGACAAACCACCTATTTCCGAGCATTGCCAACGATTGATTCACATTCCTCTTTTCATTTATGTATGGGATTCCTAAAAAAAAATTATTATCCCTAACCTATCATATGAAAGTGTAAGTCAAGATTTTATATCAAAGATGTAATAAAAGAATTCAGTTTTGAATATGCTGAAAGTGCAGTCAATCACCAGTCCACTTAAGCTGGGGGCATTTGCTTCCATTTGGTTTAACTGTGCATATGTTTGCATATGTTGTCACATTTCCTCAGAAATGGGCAGGTGTTGGGAGGGATTTTAACAATACATTTGGGCAGTTAGGCTGCAAACCTACACCCACTTTCTGTTGAATTAAGTGAGAAAGCTAGGTAGACATACATAAAATTACACAGTCTGTCATTTTATGACTTCATCTTAAATAAGTGAGGAGAATGACAATTTCCTTCTGGTTTCAAACTGTATTGCTTTAAATTTACCCATTTATTTAACATACTTCTTGTTGTGTGCCTTCAAGCCATTTCCCATTTATGGAGACTCTAAAGCATGGGATTTTCTTGGCAACATTTGTGCAGAGGAGGTTTGTGGCTGTCTTCCCCGAGGCTGAAAGAGTGTGACTTGCCCAAGGTCACCCAGTGGGTTTCATGGCCAAGTGAGGAACTGAAGCCTGGTCTGCAGAGCCATAGTCCAACACTGAAACCACTGTGCTATGCTGGCTCTATTTGTTTGAATTGTTCTTACTGTTTAAAATCATTTTAACTATTATTTTAAGATAGTTGCATATAGGGATGTATATAAACAGTTTAATTAAGGAATAAACAAACAGTTCAGTACCCAGGTACTCAGAAGACCACCTGATCCAATACATATCAATCTAGGATTTCAAACCAGCCCAAGAGGTCCATGTGGCAGTGTCCCAGAGCAATGTGGCACATAGTGCTTTTTTGACAGTCACACTGGTTTTAGGAAACTTTTGTCAGAGATCTCTTGACCCCACCCTTCTTTCAGGTGCTAGTTAGAAACATTTATTCGTACAGGTTTTCAGAAAATAAGCAAGTATTTAATTTGCTTTGATTGTATATATTGCTTGTATTGTGTTTTTGCAAACTTTATATGGTTTTTTTTGTTTTAGATATATGTAATTTTAGAATTTTGGAAGTCTGTGATTCATCATTTTAAACTTTTGTTTTTAGGTATTTGCAATCTGTGTTTTTCATAATATTATTTTATGTAGGATTGCTAGCAGCACTGAGCTTTTGCGAGTGAAGGCAGGCTGTCCATCAATCCACTCATGCTTCAAGCAAGCTAATGAATAAAGAAGAGTACATCCTAAAAGTGGCAGCAGTTGGAGCTATAAAGGAGCTGTCCATGGTAGTAAACATATCCCAGCATCACCAACAACAACCCATCCCACATAAACAGCTACAGCATTTTGGATCACTCTTTTAGAGTTTGGACTTAAACCTGGAACAGATTCATCCTAACATCACTCACCCATCTCCCAACATGGGAGCATTCAGCTGCCACTGATAGTTTCACCCTGACCTTTGATGAGATTTAACAGACAATAAAAGAAGACATTTCAGATGCTTAGATTCAATCAAGCAATTCAATCTGAGTCTGAGTCTGAGTCTGCAAGACCTGAGTAGGGGAGTTCATCATAGGGGGAATTGGAGATCTCTCTTTCATAGGGTTACCATAACTCCAAATCGACTTGAGGGCAGTTAGCAACAACAGCAAAGAGATGAAAATATACACATAGTACTAAGATATTGTTATCTAACAAGAAACATGTAATCTAATATTCCATATCTCATGAAAGATTTTTCTGCTCAGTTTCCTGTTAGGTGTTTTTGCCAGTGGCACAGAAATAGAAAGGGGGGGGGGGACTACAGTAGGCCCAATGTGCCTGAAGGAAATAAGGAAAAGTAATCACCATCATTATGGGAAACTACCTAAGGCTGTTGACTAGTTGTAATCTATTTACTGCCCAAAATGCAAATAAAATAAAATAAAATAAAAATCTACTTCTTGTTTTGAAAAACAGGAGTTTTGTTTGTTTTACTTCAAGGAATGTAAAGGACTATAAAGTATTCAAACAGTGATTCTCTGCTCTGACAAACTTCTAGTGGAGAAATTCACCTTTCAGAGGGACAGAAAAGGATCAATTCATGGAATCTAGGGAGAGATCGAAGGCCACAAAACAGTCCCATGGCCATACTTTGCCCATCATTTTCCTAATGCCTAATGTTCTCAGGTACTTGGGGAGGGTGCACTGAACAATTGCCTGTCCTATGACAGCTTTTCCAAGCACCTTGCCTCTGTTTAACCATCTTCTCATCAGGCACTGGAAAAACTGGCTGCCTGAAGCTAGTTGCCTCCTCCCTGGGACAACATTTTGCCTTTCCTGTTTTGTGGGCACTCCATGAACCAGGCAGAAGTAAAATCACCAGCATAACAGCTCATTTCCCTACATGGTTTGCTTTGCAAGATGTTACAACCTTCTTTTATTAGCAGATTACATTTTTTTCACCATAGCTGGTAGGTATGTCTGCTGATACATACCAATATTCATAATCCATATGTTGTTATTATATAGATTTTAATCTTTTTTTAAATTGTTATTTTTCATTAGGGATGTTTTTCTTGGGATTTTCCCCTTTAGTAAAAGGGAAGAATTTTAATTTTTTAATTCACGGTGATTGATTTTGCCAGGGGACCACATATCTAAATTGTTTTCCCTTTGTACTTTTGATATCATTTTGTAAATCTACAAATTTACAATAAGAAGAACACTCAACCTCTCAAAAGTGTGGCCTCCTACTGTACTGGCACTATCTTCTCTTTCTCCTTCGCACACTTTCCCTTTATTACTTCAGTTTAATTCTATTAATTTTGTAGTCTAAGACTGATCAAGAATCCTCTAGATCACACCCAATTAATTTTAGCTGCTCTGTTTCTTATTGCATTAATTTTAAACACTCATCTTTTTTCATCATGTACAAGCCACTGAACAAAAGAGATTCACATTTCTCTCTGGCTCTGCAGATGGCTGTTGTTTCAATGTAATGGGGGGGGGGGAAACAGCTTAAAATGTTAACTGTGAAAACCAACTATCCCTGCAGAGTTTTCTTGTAAATAATCACATAATCAAAAAGTTTGTGTTAAGACAAAATGATGGAGGAGAAAATGAACATTTTGTTTATGCTGCAAATAGTTGATTTTAACCACTTTGTACAGGTTGAGCATCCCAAATCCAAAAGTCCAAAATCCAAAATGTTCCAAAATCTGAAACTTTTTTCATGAGTGGCTGAGATAGTGATAACTTTGACTTTTGATGGTTTGATGTAAAAATAACTTTGTTTCATGCACACAATTTTTTTAAGTCTGTATAAAATTTCCTTAAGACTATATGTATAAGGTATATATGAAACATAAATGAATTTCATGTTTAGACTTGGGTCCCATCTCTAATATATCATCTTAGTTATATGGAAAAATTCCATAATCCCCCCCCCCCAAATCTGAAACACTTCTGGTCCCAAGTATTTTGGATATGGGATGCCCAGTCTGTAAAAGCATGTTTCTCCAGTACTAAATTAGATTTTAAAACAGCACCAGCAACACAGCATCAGCATAGCAGTGTGTGTAAAGCTCATTTGATGGAATCCCCAAGATGGACCAGATTTGAATATATTCAGAGTATAACTGAGATAAAGAATTTCTTAAATTATATATGCTTTCATTCAGTTCAAGAAGAATCCTGAACACCACTTTTTCCCCATTTGTGCCCCAAATTAGTATCAATCAAGCAAAATAAATAAGGTGGATAATTTGATCCCATTCATATTTGCTCAGAGTAGGTCCCACTGATTTCAATGCTGGCTGAGATGAACAACAAGATGGTACCCCCTTCTGTTCTGTGTGCAAACACCGTCTACAGTAGCAATTGAATCCAAGACAAGCTAAGGGTGTGCAGAGCAAACTATATGATACATCTCTCTCTTCTATAGATTGCTCTCGCTTCCTTACATCAGCTGCCTGTAATGGTTACCCCAGTCTGCCTGTATGATTAGCCCTGGAGTGTGCAGATAACCTCTGTATACTAAAAAGATATAATATTTATATATGTGGAATAATATTTCTTGATGGATTCTTTTTTTATATATTACATCCTGTTGGTATAGATAGTTATGAAGGAACTAGAGAAATGTATCATTTCTGTCAGTTTCTATTATCACCACTTTGAAAATCTCAAAGTCAAGAAGGCACAACAACTTGGGGAAGAGAACTGCTGCAAGTTCAATGTCTGTGTCAAGTCTGAGTACCAGACTCCCCCCCCCCCCCACCCTTGCAAACTCATTATTTCATTCCTCTGCTGATATTCTGCAGAGGTGCATTAACAACCCTGGATGGCCTGCATTGACTTTAGTTATGCAGAGTACACAGCTACTTAAATGTCACATGCTGATTGAGATATGTCAGCAATTTACAAAGCCATTTTCCCTTTCCAGATTATTCAAGATATGATTATAGGAGAGTGAAATTTCCCTTCAAGATTACATTCATTGCTGTTTCGAGTAGTGAATAATCTTCTACTTACTCTGGCATATGAGAATCATACAAATTCTGAGACTTGGTGCTCATATCTGTTATTTGAGAGAATGGCTTCAACTCAGATGGGGCCATCAATTGGCTCAATCCACACACCATCACTCCATGCAATTCATTTCACTGATGTTTATTTTCATGCAGTCCTCCATGGTCTGCACTGGGACAACTAAAAGGCAAACTAAATGAAAAGCAGTGAAGATTCAAGTATGGTCATGAAGAACTATAGAAACCTGATTATTTAATTCTACTGTTTGTTGTGTGAGCCAGTGTGGTGTAGTGGTTTGATAATTAGACTATGACTCTGGAGATCAGAGTTTGAATTCTGACTCAGCCATGTAAACCCACTGGGTGGCTTTGGGCAAGTCACACACTCTCAGCCTCAAAGGATGGCAATGGCAAACTCCCTCTGAAGAAACTTGCCAAGAAAACCAATGATAGGTTCAATTTAGGATTGCCATAAGTCAGAAATGACTTGAAGGCATACAACAACAACAACAATTGTTTGTTCCTTAATACTGTTAAGCATCAGAGTGAAAATATTTAGTGGGATTTTCACATGATATTTAATATTTAAAATTAATATTATGGAGTGATAGTATTGATGTATTTCCTGGCCTTAAAGGTGCTGGTATGGAGGCATTTTCTTTTCTTGATACTGCTTTGAGTTTGCTGTTGGAAATCAAGGCCTAAGTCCAACAGTTAGGCCCAATTAGAAATGACCGACCACTGAGTGGTAAATCAACACTTATATAAATAGCACTGATTTAATGGGCCTACTCTACTTGAAAGTAGAGACTGGATTCAAGCCAAAGACATTGCTGCATTAGGATGAAGGGAGGTAAGAGTTCTTAAAATGGCTCCTGTGATGACATATTTCTATTCTATTGCCACTTTTATTTTTTAAAAAAGTGCAGCTGTATTGTAGTTCACTTGGGGGAAATGAGCAGCTGGGTGGTTGATTAGCAGTCCGAAGGTTGAAAGCCAGGATATTAGTCATAAGCTTGGGAGTCAAAACCAACAGCAGGTGCACCGAAGGGTACTCTGGATCAGTGGCATCAATAGGGAGATGTGATGGGTGCAGACCACACCAGGTAACACCATTTTACTCATGAGTAAAGCAGCACTGGACAGGGATGGAGGGGATGTGCCCTTTTGACCCTGTCCCCTGGAGCCTCCCCCCAAAGCCCTGTGTCCCTGCAGTGGGTGATAACCTGGGCTGGGACACGACTGTTCTGGATTCAGAAACGGGGCCAGGTCTCTGAGCTGGATTGGATGTTTCCTATGGAGTAGGTGATCAATGTTGTTTCTAGCATTGGAACAGCCCAGGAGCTGCATATGTGCCAAACCTGCCCACAAACACTCCAGTCCTGCTAGTATCTCCAAGGGAGACCCAAAAAGTAGGTTTTCAATACAATTCAACATACAGTTTACCAGAGGTGAGAGTGATATATCTGTGAATCATGCAACTGTTCCTCTTTCCAAATGTCTTTGACTACTCAATTCCTGTCTGCTAAGAAGACAGGGGGGAGAAATTAAGGCTATAGTTGAATGGTTCCAGGGAGCATGTCCCAGGGGCCATATGATGTTCTGATGTTCTTAAGGACACTCCAACCACAAAGGAAGAGATATGATCTCATATCCCACCTCCAACCGCTTCCTAGTCACTTTGGAGATTTCTCTGGTAGAGTCCTTCTAGGGTCAGGATGTCTGACCTTTGAAAAGGGGAATGTAATGTGTGATACTGGGCTTGAATAGAGAAGACATTCTGATGCATCTACTGTCCTGATACTTCCCAAGAAAGACCTTCCCCTCCCCTGAAAAAAATAAAGAGCAAGGTAGACTCACCTCAAGGAGTGCCTAATGCCTTTCCATCCCATTGCTTATAATATTGTTGTTTTACTGAAAGTAAAAAAAAAAAAGAAGCTAAAAACCAGTCCTATTTCCACTCTGCCAGTAGAACATTAGCAGAGCTTCAGATGAAAACAAGGCTCTGAGATTGGAGTGGTATATTTATTGGGCTCTGTAGGCTGACTTCATCAAGCTGGAGCTATCTTAAGGCCTGTAGCCTTTTTCCCAAGAACAAGAGCTAATGCATTACTAGAAAATCTGCCTGGAATAGAATCCAAAAAGGAATTTATGAATACTCAACAGATGAATCATGAACACACAAAATGAACACCTGAGATTTTGATTTAGCACATGTTGCTCAGCTAAATTCAAGGTATAGTAATCAGAAAGGAAGAAAGGGTCTTGCTGCTTTCAAGCTGGAATCCAGTGTCACAGGTGATAGAGATACACTGGTGGAGGAAGGGAAAAGAAAACCCTGTTTTTGTTGCATCTTACACCGATTCCACCATGTTGTAGTGTTCAGCCAGACATTGTTTAGCTGATAGAGAGGTTGTTGATGTTTTCTATCTTTCTCATCTTTAATCTAAAGCCTGTATCACTAGCATTCACAAGAGGAAGAGAGGATATTACAAGCATTTGGGGACAACTGTGTATGTGTTTTGCACCCTGTGAGTAGTGCACCATCACTACAGAGAATATCAATGAAACAAGAACAGTAATAAGCAAAACTACAGGTATTCTTGCATCATTGCCTTTTATATATCAGGACACCCACAGATGAGGAAACAGGTACTTAAAACTTAATTTTCTAATACATCACTAGTAGGTGTGCAGTTGGTATTTCTTATTTTTAATAGTTGCTATCTGTCCCAGTCTGGATTTGAGGACTGTAGTTTATGGCTTATTTAAAAGTATGGCAACAAAGAATAACTTGGCAGGTTTTGATATGCCAGCAGATACATTGTTTAATTTATCTACCTACCAAAGTAACAGTCAAGTGGATTTTTTTTCCCTTAGCTTTTCAGAGAAATGATAAGAGAGATACAATTATTTATAGATCAAAGGCCCAGTGTTCTATGAAGGATAGTGAGGGCATGAACTCTTTTTCTGGCATAATTACTATATTTATTCTTATGCATGTTCTTACTTCTAGTCTTCTGTATCAGTTATTGCAAGATAATAATAGATAAATTTAATTGACTACTTTCAACTTAAGTGAGATTAACTACCCATCCAGTGTGTTTCTTTGGCAGTTACTGCTTTTAATGTTTATGCTCTAAATTTAGCCATTGTGAAACACACAGTTTGCATTCACAGGACTACCTAGATCTCTTTTCATTTAGAGGAGAAAAGCACAATTTCAGTTCTTTGTCACAATATGACACAGGGAAAAAGAAATGAAAAGAAAGTGCAGGGGTGGGAGCGGAGAACACCAATTGTTGCAATAAGCCAAGCTCTAATTATAGTTGGGAGAAGAAGGAAGATCAATACTGCATTGCTGCCTCTTGTTCTTTTTGCTCATAATAGCATTAGATTACCTCTTAAATAAGAACTGCTCTACAGACAGAATCGGCCCTCAAGATCAACGTTTTATCTTTCCCAGATTGACTGCAGTCATTTAGTCTGCAACCTGGAACCCTGCATTCTTCTTGCCAAACTCTCTTCATCTGCATCTTGCTCTTCTTTCTAAAGCTACCCACCATATTCCTTCCATCCTGCAATATGTATCAGCTTCACTGCCCCTCATGAGGCTTGTAGTAACATGATGTGAAAGCAGCAATAGGGATGTCCAACAGCTGGATTCTTGGCAAATACTTTCAAGACAATGCCAAGGTCGAACATCCCATCTGTCCAATGGCAGTTTTGGACTTGGGCTAGAGGATCAGAACAAGGGAGAACATGGGTGATTATTATTTTTTTCTAATAAGGGAATATATAATTAAATGCATTAAAAACTGCATACATATGGCACTTGAAAAAGCAATAAGCTATCTGATCATTTCAATTGTAAAGATTGTTATTAAAAATAGTTTATCACCTAGGCTGCATTTATACTACCGAACGAATGCTGTTTGGTACCATTTTAACTGCCGTGGCTCAATGCTATGGAATCCTGGGGATTTGTAGTTTGGTGAGATATTTAGCTTTCTCTGTCAGAGAGCTCTAATGTCTCAACAAATCCTAGGATCCCATACAAAGGCACCATAACAGTTAAAGAGGTGTCAAACTGCATTAATTCTGAAGTGTAACAGCAGACCTCTACAGTAGTGATTTTAATATCTGTCTAAAAACTATGTGTTGCATGTCCTCTGACCAGTGGAACAAGGCAGAAGTTAACAGTGTATGTATCACTAGCATGACCAATTTAATGTTGTGCTTAGATGAATCAGAAATCTTTTTTTTAAGGGATCTAATTGCATGCAAAAAGAATCTCCGTTTTTTAGGAATCTTTGTGGAGGAGATACACCAGCAAAGGGGAAAAGCCAGCATGTCATACAGGTTTGAGTGCTGTACTAGGATTCCAAGAGACCAAGTCTTCAGTCCCAGCTCAGCCATGGTAGCCCACTGTGTGACCTTGGGCAAGCCACACTCTCTCAGCCTGAGAGGAATGGCAGTTCTCTTCTGAAAAATCTTGCAAAGAAAACCCCGTTATGGGTTCAACCTAGGGTCACCATAAGTTAGAAATGACTTGAAGGCACACAACAGACAGACAGATAACACTTAAAAGAGGTTCTTATTGTGTGAAACTCCCATTTCTTCATAAGTAGATCACTTACTCTGAAATGGCAGACATCACCAACTTATTTAGGGTATTTACAACAAAAAGGGAATCTGATGAGCTCCAAGAATGAACTCTCTCCAAACTAGTGGAATGGGCATTAAAGTGGCAAATGTAGCCACTTTTTATCAAAAGGTAAAGTGATGGGATATGGTGGCTTAGTGGGTAAGATGCCAGTTCTGATGATCGGAAGGTTGGCAGTTTGAGGTCTAGAACCCCTGTCACTAGTCCCAGCTTCTGTCAATCTAGGTGTTCAAAGGCATGTAAAAGTGCAAGTAGATAAATAGCACGTCCCTTCATTAGTACAACTGGGCTGTTGCTGGTCCCACACGTTATCTTCTGCCCTCAACCTTAACCCCACCTCCTTGCCCTATGCCCTATCCAGCATACCATGTGTGTGTGTGAGAGAGATTTTCTTTTTTAAAAAATGCATTTCTGTTGTGCTAATGTGGTTGAACAAAAAATAAAAAAGGAAAAAGAAAGTAAAACAAAATACCTGGCTGTTCTGGAATAGTGAAAGGGGGGGGAGTAAGGAAAAGGAGGAGGAGACTCTGATGCCACAGGATCACACAATCCTGGAACTGCTGTTTACTGCACCTGAGGACCAGCACTATACCGGTGTTTGATCTAAATAGAAAAGTTATGGGCAGTATCATATTGCATATAGATCTATGGTGCAACCATACTTGGAATACTGGGAACAGCTCTCATTACCACACCTGAAAACTGATACTGTATTAGAACTATAAAAGGGCAACACAATTATGAAAAGTCTAGAGCAAGGGTCCCCAAACTATGCTCTTTAAGAGATTTTGGACTTCGGCTCCCAGAATTCCAGACATGGCTGAGGCTTCTGGAAGTTGAAGTCCAAAATCTCTTAAAGGGCAAAGTATGGAAATCACTGATCTGGACAATGTTCTCTACAAAGAAAAGTTACAAAGGTGGGGGATGTTTACCTTTTTAAAAAAAAAAAAAAGCAGGTGATGAAGGACATGATAGGAGTGCATAACATTATGCACAATGCAGAACAAATGGATAGGAAGATTTTTTTACCTTCTCTCTCAAGAGGTCATCTTCCAGGAACATCTAGTGAAGCTGAATGGGACAAATGAAAGGAAGCACTTCTTTGCAAAATATAGAACTAAAATGGTGGGGTCTGCAGTAATGGCCACCATCAACGTGGTACAGCCTTGGGTGGGGTTTAGACAGATTCATGAAGATAAAGGCTACAATGCCTACTAGTCATGTTGGCTATACATTATCACCAGTATGAGAGACAGTATATCAGGAACTCTACATCATGTGAGGGTGCTATTTGTTCTCCTTCTGAGGTTTCCATCAGCAACTATTTGCTCCCTGTTGAATTGCTTACTATACCAGATAGGTCTGTGGTCCAATCTAGAATGGTTCTTTCATGTTCATATCAAAAGTTCTTCTCCACTAATCTCTGTCAAGGAAACATCCTGCATGGTGTATTTCTTCCCTTCCACTGCAAATGGTTTGCCAAGGGTGAAGTCTGTATAATTTCCAATGCCTAAAGTAGTTTTCTTTCTAGGGGAACACTGTTCTTTTCAATGATGCTTCATGTCCCACATCCTTTTGCTGTGATAAATAAACCACATGAAAATTCAGCATAGCCCCAATTTAGAGTCTACACACCAACAACATTGGGTACAAAGATGTATGTGTGCCACATGTTAGGCATTCCATTGTAGTCAATGTAATGGAAAGTTTGTAAATCAGGGTGAGATAAGGCACAATTGTCAAGGCACAACAAATATAGCCCAAGTTTTCATCAAATCAACTTGACTGGAAAATAATAGAACTGAAGCCCTGATTCACTCAAAAGAGTTATGGCTTAATTTGAGGCTCGGGGGTTTATTGAGAATTCCACAGACAGCAAAAGAGATGTAGGTTGCTGTTTGGAAAGTTGGTATTACATTCCATTTTTTTACAAGCAAATCCTGTTGATTTCAGTGTAATATATATCCAACAACAAGGACAACACTTAGCTTAGACTCCACTGCATTTAGTGGGATGTACTCCTAAGGAATGCTCATCAATCTGGCTGTTCATTGATCGCTGATCAGGTCAAGACTATATATATTAATAATCATAAAAGACACTGACTCAGATAGATTACAAAGCTTAATCAGAACTACACAGAGGAATTTACTTGCTTTAAAGTATGCAGAGAATTGTATAGCATCAGAACCTAAAGTAGTGCTGAAATTTTATCCTCTAACAATGTAGTTCTTTTTGCACTTCTTAAATATAATTTTTATGCTGAGATATTTGTATTTTAGAAGAAGTGCATTTGAAAGAACTGTCTATATATAATAAGGAAAATTTATACACACACACACACACACACCTTGATTTTAGTGACTGAAAAATCTTGGCCAAGATCCTGCATCAGAGGCCATGACACATAACTCTGTGATGGCAAAACTATGTTGCTGACATGAATCATGATACACAATTATATTAGTGGCTTGCAATGATGCAAAATGTCATTCATTGTTGTGCAGATATAGAATTCTTTTAATGTTATGAATTGGAAGACATGTGTAAAAGTGTGATTTAAGGAAACCATTGTTCTAGTAAGGGGAAAATATTTTCTGACTGCACATACCTTAAAATAGTAGATCTAATCAAAATTCTTGCTCATCTTGTGACCAGAATGCGAATAATAAGATAATAATGTTCACCATGAAGTAATATGCTGTAAAGGTAAAATTCACATATGAATTTAACATGTGGGAAATTCCTACCCCTGCTAGCAACCAGGCTTGCATCTCAGGTGTTGACTCCTTGATTTCACTCTGACCACCATCTGGAGCAATGGGAAGCCACAAGCAATTTCAGTATGAAAGCTCATACTGCATCACATTTCCTGTAATCCCACAGTACTAGAGAGTTAATCTGGTGCCATAAGTAGACATAACAGCCTGCTGAGATATGTGGGACAACTACTTGCCACATGAGACCCCTCTGTGCACCATCGGAATACCTGGCAAGTCCTTTTTTTCATCTCACTGAAGATGTTAAGCATTGAACCTGGAGCATTCTGTATGCAACGCATGAGGTCTACCAATGAACTCCAAGGCAGTTCAATGAGTAATTACTCTAGTTATAAATTTTAAGTCATTATTATTAAATATTTCTCTGCTGAATGTGCTACAGGAACATAAACAGCTAATGCGATTATCCTTCACTCCGGCTGCCTCCATGTCCTCAGCGGATGCCAGAAGCACCACCTGTCTCCCCTGTGAAGTTGCCAAATGATTCCTTTGCGACACCTCATAGGGCATATTAAAATAATCTGCCACAATGTAATGGAATATTTAGGGGGCAACACTAATTAACCTGCATGTTAATATTCAAGTCAATTGTAGAAGAAAGACTGCACCACATAGATATTTTTATTTTCTTCACAGAGGTTTCCTTGAAACCAGAACTGGGGAAATTTGTCAGGGACTGCCATAAAAGTGACATCTGTTCCACCCACAAAAAACAGGACAAATCTGGCTCTAGGGTTTCTAATTCAGTTTGTCTCTGAATATGTTAACATGATGACGAACACTGATACTGCTTTTAAAAAACAAAAACAAAACACTACTGCCTGAATATTAGCCTGAAGGGTAGGCAGTCAAATTGCTCTTTTAATGAATTTCCTTTTAAATTCATTGAATGTAAATGTGTAGAACTGATGGTCCAGCTCAATAATCTGATTGCTGAAGAAAATAAAATAAACAATGTTTTACTTATCAGACAACAATTTATTTCAATTTTTAGGTACCCTAAATATCTAGGATAGAATTTTAATCTGAATTTAAATTTGTGAATCCTTTACTAACATAGAATAACACATACCAAGTGATTAAAAAAGAATGGTGCAAAAGTAACTCTCTTCTTATTAAGTTTTGCACCATTCTTTTTTAATCACTCTGTATTTTATGATACGAATTTTCATTATGAATATGAATATAATTTTCCAAGAACAAACTGAATTGTAACAGTTTGCTTGCTAGCTTAATTGAGCAGTTGTGTACAGTGCGCCCGCGCCATACGCGGGCGCGCCCTACGTGGACTTGAGCATATGCGCATATGCGCTCAAGCCGCGGTGCGTCCCATTCAATTGAATGGGCGTGCGTGCCCGTTGCGCCCCGCACGCGCACGCGCCGCCACGCCACCGCGCACGAGCCCCGTTGTTTCCAATGGGGCTCGAGCATAGGCGGAATTCGCCTTACGCGGCGGGATCCGGAACGGATCCCCCGCATAAGGCGAGGACGCACTGTATATTGACAGTGAAATGTACTGTAGTTCTTATTTCTTACATTTCTACAGCTGACATTCATTTCTAGCCAATGTAATTTTGCAATAGAAGACGAAATGAAATATCGTCTAGACAGGAAATATATTTGATCTTAACTTGCTTCTATTGGATGTATGTTTGTTTGATTGTTTGTTTGGGGGTGGTTTTTTGGGGGGTGTTATCACACTACAAAATTCTAAAATATTGCAAATTTCATTAAAATGAAATTGCCTGATTTGTGTATGTGTGTGTGTCTACACATACACACTCATGGTTTAAACTGAGGTTTTTAGAAGTTGATTGCAGCCTGGCTTTCTTCTTATCCACCACAAAAATACTACAACAACAGAAAAATCAGACACTATTAAGTCAAAGTAAGGCTTTCCTTTGATTCTAATAGAACGCCTTTCAGCATGTCTTTAATATACATCAATAGTAATTAATAGTACTATCTATTTTTTTAGCATTCTAATATTTATAAGATAAATACTGGCATGGACTTATAATGAAAAAAATATTCTTTAAATTCTAAAGAAGCAGTTTTTCATATTTCTGGTGTGACAAACAATGTTTTTTTCAGGACCTAGCCCTAAATGGACTGAGATCCAGTGTGGCCTAGTGGTCTCAGTGTTGGCCTACAACTCTGGATATCAGGGTTACATTTCCAGCTCGGCCATGAAGAATATTGTGTGATGTTGGGCAAGTCACATACTCTCTGCCTCAGGAAAAGGTAATGGAAAAGTTTCTCTGAACAAATCTTGCAACAACAACAACAACAACAAAACCCATTATGGCCTTAGAGTAGACATAAGTTGGAAATGACTTGAAAGCACATAACAACAACAACAACAACAACAACAACAACAACAACAGGTTCTAAGGCTTCATAGGAAAAAAATCTCTTTCTACCAGAGTCATCATATGCACAAGGTAAGGCAATGGACTGCCTTGGAAACTGAATAAACCAATAATGTGTTGACCGTAGTTGCAAGAACAGGTAGATGGGCTTTCTATAGTGGTATGCTCTAAAATCAAAATGGCAATTCCCTTTGGATAGAAACTTACCAAGGCTTGAACATGAGAAGCAGGGGTTGAAATTGACTTTTAGATTTCAGTATTCTGCACACAGTCCATACTAAGAGAGCCACATTGACATAGTGGCTTGATTATTGGATTATGTTTCTGGGAGACCAGGGTCTGAATCCCTGCTCAGCCATGTAACCCAGCTGGGCAAGTCCAACTCTCTCGGCCTCAGAGGAAGACAATGGCAAACCCCCTTTGGGCAGGTCTTGCCAAGAAAACTCCATTGTAAGTTTGCTTTAGGGTCGGCATAAGTCAACAATGACTTGAAAGCACACAACATCATACTTCTAAATTTTCTTTCATTGATCTCTCTGGCCAAGACATTGGAATTATTCCTACATCCCCAAACATGGGGGTACATGTATGTGACTGAAAACCACTTCCAATTTACCCAGCTATATGCATACATATCAGGCATGTTCCCTCCGTTCTGTTGCAGAATTTGAGCATACAAGGCTTGGGACTAATCATCCATTTCAAAAGAAATTTTTACCAGTGTTGACTATTGGCTTTCAGGTCAGTAGGACAGTGAAGCCACTCCAGGATCTAATGCTGGATATAAAAGATCTCTTTTAATCATAATCCTACTCCGACTCCTATTCCTTTCAAGCTTGCCAAAACCTGGGATGATTTCACAATATAGTTGATGTGGAAGCCACTGGCTGCCACTGATTGTTACTTCTCAGTAATACTAACTAACCTGGCAGGAAGAAATCTTAAGATGAGGGTTGCTAGAGCAGATATTTAAAGAGTAGTGTCACTTTGGAATTTTGCATCAAATTAAAGGCAAGCTATAATGTTTTGAAATATTATGTGATCTGTTTAATGTTGCAAACTGTTATGTGTCCTGCCTGGCAGAAAGGCAACATATAAATATTTATAAAATCCACAAATAAAATAAGAAAAAGTTCTAGAATAAAATAATCTTTTAAAGGACATATGAGAATAAAACTGACAGATTTATGATATAATGCTTCAAACAGCTAAAAAAAATCTTAAGAATTCTCTTTGTAGCACTCTTAGGAATATCAGATTTTAATATGTCTCAGGAATAACATGGAAGTTTCTTTTTGCATTTCAGGGCCAGGCATTTTTGCCTGCCAAATTTGCAGCCTATGGATAAATCTATAATGTACAGAAAACTGGTGTAACCTATAGAGTATAGCATAGAGGATGTACAATACAATACAGTACAAATACAGGAAGCCAGATTTATTAGTGTGTGTGTATATATCCATGAGAACTTTCCTTCACCTTAAGTCTAGGAAAATGCCTACTCAAATGTCAACATTTGATTGAGTATAACTTCACATTGTGGATGGGATTAGATGTGACTTGTAATAACCTTTTGTAGATGTGTGTGCTCACTTGTAATCAAGATAAAAGGACATCCAGTAGATTTGACCAAGAATAACCATCTCGCAAGTGCTACAATGGCTATTGTAATCAGGATGGCAGGCAGCCAAAGACTCCAACTATACTTTATACCTGCAGTATATCTAAACATCTCCATTTTGATTGGATAAGAAAAGCATAGTCAGATGTTTTGTTTTGATTCATTTTGATTGGACAACTGATAACTGGAAGGGACTAAGAAGAGAATAAAAGAATCCAAGATAAAAGCCTGAGATCAGCCTTTAGGCAAGTTGGCACTGTATGAAGAGAAGGCAACCATGCCGCCTTCTAGATATGCTATTCCTGAGAGACTGATAACCTGCCCAAACATGCTAAAAGATGGTAATGGTAAGATTTTTATCTAGGCTTATACTAACATACAGTATGTCCCATTATACACAAGGAGATTAACCCTTGACTGTCTCTGTGTTCACAGATGCCTATTTAGAAATCTGTAGTGCCTCAACAGATGAGGTTGTATTCCTTGATGGACAGTTGGTTATGGTCTGTATAATGTCCGAAACAAATGCTATGGAAAATAGGAAAGTACCTGGTGATGATGATATGGCTGAGTTATGCTGTTTAAGATGGTAATATTCCAAGATGTGTTAACTACTAAACAGCGTATTAAAGAGATGAGGAGAGATAAAGATTCAGTTCTTATAAGAGTGTGATGAAATGTAATAAATGTATGATGCCTTACATGCACTCTGATGTAATGTGATAAAAGAAAACACTCAGACATCAATATGCCTGTGTTTCTCCCTAAGGGACTGTACCTGTTTGTATATCCCAGCTCCATCAGGCCTTGCCTGAAAGAAGAGTCCTCCCCTGCATCCACCATCATCCAGAGGGAGAGAAAGGCAAGCCATCCTGCCTGGAGGGAGTGAAATGGCAGGCCCAACGCCATCGGGCCTACCCTGAAGAACCAGAGCCCTCCCTCCAGTTCATCTGCCTTGGTCCAAGCCTCACAGGGAGAGAGGACCTGATCCCCTTCCCCACCACCATTCCCTTCTCCTTTTGTGTCGTGAATTTTTAGATTGTAAGCCTGAGGGCAGGAAACCATCTAATTAAAAAGATTGTACATACATTGCTGTGTAAATTTACAGCACTATGAAAATAAATAAATAAATAAATAAATAATAATAATAATAATAATAATAATAATAATAATAATATCTATGAATACACATAATAAATAGTCTAAAGCCTACCAAAGAGTCTGCTCATTATAAATATCCTGAGATTCTAGTACTTAAGAATGCTTAAGTTTGATGTAAACTTCAACTGTCTGGTTTCATCACCATCATGAATTGTTAACTCAGGTGGTCAGAAGATGACTATGGTACCCCCAAATGGGATACAGATTATCTGACAAGTAGCAAGGACCCTCAATACCTCAATTTTAAGAGATAGGGGTGAGGAATCATGCTTGTTTTGTATGAATTACAACTACATTGCCACTAACCATGCTGACTCAAATAATCTGGAGATGTAACTCAGAAAAGTAACTTTTCCCAGTTCTAACTTCAGAAAAATCGTACTGGTGAAATGAACTCAACATCAGAAACAGAATTTTGAAGACAATCTAGTGCAGCACATAGATGTGGTGATGATGATACTAGGAAATGATACTAGGAGATATAACGTATGCCAGAATTAAGCACTAGGGTTTAAAAAAGTATAATCAATGATTCAGTTTTGTCTTTTTATGGCACCATAACTAGGAACTGAAAGTGCTTATTAAATCCCAAATTAAAGAAGGATTTTTTTTTTTATTAAGTCTGGAAGCCAATGCACATGAATCACAGAATGAGCTCCAGTTCAAAAACAATGAGACTTACCTCTGAGTAAACATGTATTGGATTGTGTTGTACATTTATTTATATCTTCATCAAAGAACACAGTAATTACTTCAACCAGAAACTGGCAAACAGTTTTCTTGCTCTGCATTTTTTTTAAAAAAGAATCATGATAAATTATTCTGTTTGTATTCTTTTCTTTGTGTGAGTAGAAGGACTTATCTCATCAAAGCAAGAATGATAATCAAAAGTCGACTCCTCCCAGTCTTGTAGCCTTTTGGACTCCTGAATGGCTATTTCCTTTCTAAGAGCAATTGCAGTTTCAGTGAACTGTGTGTGAAGCTGAGTTACATTAATTCATTCTGACGAGGAAAAATCTGACATATGTGCAGCAGTAGATGCATTTGGTACCATCAAGGTCCTTGCAAGTTCCTCAAACGTCAAACATCTCAAGTTCTATTAATGCTGAAACATCAAGGTTCTACAGACATGTAAAATACAGAGTAATTTACTTAGTCATTTATCATTAAATATGAAGCCAGATGAAACCTTTTATTTAAATATTAGTTTATTTTAGCAGTAAACATATTTTAATTGTTGTACAATATTTTAATATTCAAAAATTAGTAGGGGTGAATTTGTTGTTAAAACTACAGTCGGGCCTTCTTACACATGGATTTTTAATACACGGATTCAAGCATCCACGGTTTGAAAATGTTCAAAAAAAGTATAAATTTCAAATATCAAACTTTGATTTTCCATTTTTTTAAGAGACACCATTTTGCTATGTCATTATATTTAATGGGACTTGAGCTTCCATGGATTTTGTTATCCATGGGGGATCTTGGAACCAAACCCCAGTCTATAACAAGGGGCCACTGTATTGTTTAGAATATGGTTTGACCATTCCATGAACTCACACCCTCACCCTGAAGCAGAGGTGTAGGTGTGTGGGGGGGTGTCTCCAAATAGGTCTAATCCCCATAAAAGTTTCCTTCAGTTCCCAAATGTTTAGCATTGCAGGGAGTGAGATGTTGGTAACTATTCATACGTAGAACTCTTCTATTTGCTTTGTTCCCATTCCCTTGATAAATTGCTTGCCCCTACTCCTTAGGCCAACATTTTATTTCTGAATGCTTGACTAAACTGTTAAGAAACTGTAGTGCTATAAAACTGCAGAATGAAGGAAAATTTCATTTGATGGCAGCAGAAGTCTTATGGTGTGTGTGTGTTCATTTTTCTCCCACCACCACATATGCACTGATGGATGGATGGTGTGTCTTCCAGTTCTTTGTGGCTACTGCTATTATTGTCGAGAATCAGTTGTGTGGTATTATCTAACCACAGCTTGGAGCTATGCATTTATTTCCTCTAAATTAACAGTGTGGAATGTTTCATCAATCATCTCTTCACTATTTACTTGCTAGTTTATTAATTACTTTATAAAATGCAATTCTGTTTGTAAGATGAATGAGTGAGTTCTGACTTAAACCCAGAGCTGAAGAACCGAAGAACCAAGGGATTGTGCTTTAAACATAGCTAAAGGACCAAACAAGATGGTTCCGTGCAGAGCATTGATGTGACGAAAGTATTTGGCAACCGAGGTGAGGAAAGTCTGAAAACTTGGAAGCTGAAGCGGGGTGCCGTCCAGGTGTGACGAACCATGACCGGGAAGAACCTTATCTCCTGAGTCGCCATGATGAGGAACTGACAGGACAATGGAGAACTTTGAACAGAACGAGTTGCTTTGAACACGGACTGATCTGAACAACCTGTCTGTCCTCCCAAAAGAGGAAGTTGAGTAATGGGCTGCAATATTGCAAGACTTCAGCAGCCAAGAGCCAGAGAGAAGGAAAAGTATAAAGATCCTGGACTTTCATCTCCATTTTGTTGGCATCTACCGCGGCAACGGTGTCATCCCCAGCCTTCAAGAACAACTGATCAATGTTCGGCGGAAGGAAAGTGTGTGTGAGTATGGTATGAATGTGTGAGTGAAAGAGCTCTTGATAATCAATGTTTGTGTTACTTGTGTGATTCAATAAATGTTACATGCATGGTGTTTAAAACCAAATTTGGTGTCTCAATGTCTTTCTCAGCCTTGCTGTGAATAGGTCCATGGAGGGAGAGGTTTTCATTACACGCTCTCAGGATAAACAGGTTGCCCTTACAATCTTGGGCATAACAGTTAGCAACAGAGAAGACAAATTTAAAACAAATAAAATACCACAGTGAACAACAATATTCAAATCTGGCATAGAAGGATAAAATAAATATAGAACCAACTCATAAAAAAATCTAAATCCAACTGGTAAAATGCATCCTCAGAGAAGGAATATTATCACTGGGGTTGTCCGCACTGGCAAAATAAAGCAGTTTCAAACAACATTAAACTTACCTGTCCAGTTGACTATGATGCATAACTGGGTGGAAACTGACATGAAGTTGTCCAGGGATAAAAACAGAACAAAAAGAAGCTATGATACTCTGCCTTAACACAGAAAGTGTGCATCATCAGTGTGCATCATCATCATGCTCTGCCTTAACAGCAGAAAGTGTGCATATAAACAGCACTGTGCAAGTGTGGGAATGCAGGAAAGCTGAGACAATGTACAGAAACTGTCTGCAGCATGTGCCCTGGGACTGATGAGACACAGTTGCCAGCACTACTGCTGGCCATACTTTTTAATTTGAGCATACAGGTGCACCATCACGCTGTCACAGACCCATTGATGCAAAAGAATGACAAATGACAAACATGGCAAGATGCCACTAATGCAATGGTTGTAATTAAAACATACACAAACCAGAAAGTCCAACAGGAGGACATGGGGGGAAGGGGGGGAAGGGGGCATGTATGGGGGGGGGACTCCATGATGGTGCTTTGCCAATGTGATCACTGTGTACACCAATGCACTGTGCAGTCAGTTAATCACTAGTGTGACTATATGGCTGTCACATAAGGCATCCAGTGGGATGGCAGCTGGGTGGGAAGAGGGAGGTAATTTTGGTCTTTGGTGGTGTGTTCATATGATAGTATAGAGGCAAGGGGGAGGCAAAAAAACAAAATGAAAGGAAAACACCAAGAGGTGCAGCTTGACTCCACATGATGCAAACTTCTCAGCCTGGTTTGGGAAATCCAGGTTAGTCTGCTCAGCTTCATTATCATCCTCATCTAAGTTTATCACATGGGAGGAATTTCTCTTAATTTTGACTGAAAAGATAGTGGGGCCAGAATGCATTCACATGAATTTGCTAGTTCAGAGAATTTACGTGAATGCGAATTATGTTCGAACTGGCTTCCCATTGCCTGAAAATAGCTTGCCATTGCCGGAAATTGTGTGTGGTAGTTTATCATGCAATAACGTGAAACCCCATGATTGCGTTCGGACTGACTTCCCATTGCCCCAAAATGTGTGTGGTAGACTATCACGCAATAACGTTAAAGCCCATGATTGCGTTCGTATTGCCATTGGATTATACTTCCAATTTCCCTTGTCTGATAAACTCCATCATCTTAACATGAGATTTAAAGGCCCTGGAAGAATAAAACTATCATAGCTTGTTTTAAATATTATTTTATGATGGCTCTCAGGCATTGCTTTGGAAAGCATTCTGCAAGAGAAACACTACCAGGAAGGATAATCTTGGCTGCATTGTTTTCCAGGTTCTAATGCACAGGTCTGAATCTTATTGGTGAGTCCAACTGGAGCAGGCCTATTGATGCAGCTGTTGAATGATAAGTCAATACTATGTCAAGCCCAATGATTTAATGGATCAACCCTAGTTGGGACTAGAAACAAGATTTGTGCCATTTTTCCTGGGGGACAAGGAGGTTGGTCTACAGAGAAATTGAGAGAAGGTGGCTGTGGACCATTAATAGATATGTAGGAGATTTGAAGTAGATTGGCAATGATTTCAGAAGCCCAATTGTCTAGAAACAGCATAACCTTTTGCCCTAAAATTATACACCCAAAATGAAGGAAGGTTGGGTAACTTGGAATGGAATTTTGTTTTGGAAGACTGTGAACACTAAAAGCCAAATAATAAAAATGTAATTTTTCTTTAAAATTACATAACACACACAAAAAATTAAGCAAATAATTGTTGTTGTTTGTAGAGAGATCTTGTAGCACCTTTGAGACTTAACTGAAAGAAAGAAGTTGGCAGCATGAGCTTTCGTAGACTTCAGCCTACTTCCTCAGGTGCTTCCTGAGATGTTTTTGTTGTTAACTACTCTCAAGTGAGACTTAACTCAAGGCAACTCCAAGCCCCCCTCTCCTTATCTGCTCTGCTCAGGTCACGAAGCCTCAGAAATTACAAAGTATATCTTATGTTCTGTTTCTGTGTAGACATTTATCCTTCCTTCCTTCCATCCTTCCACTGATTCATTGCTGTATATCTTTCCTTTTCCCCAGACTGGGACTAGGTGGTTTACAAAAGGCAGATAATTACAATAAAAATACATACAATTAAAAAAAACATATACACAGTATGCCTGTGGGCATCCACAGGGTAGCAAAATTCATTTAAATCTATCTGAAAACATTAGCAACAAAAGTAGATACAGTTTAAAACACTTAACTAAAACAATGGGATAAAAATACTACTTTTGGAACTACAGCTTCCAGAATTCCTTGGTCAGCCTGGACATCACTATTAATTCTGGTCCATAGCTTTAACATATGGCCAGGACTATTTTAGAACCCTTTAGCTTTCCCTTCTATCCAAGTTTCACAATATCTGATGGGGAGTGGGGTCTGAAAGATTTTTGAACAATGATATTTTCCTGGCCCACTTTACTCATGGAAGCATGTGTAAGTCTCTTTGTGATGTGTGCATTCCAGATGTGGTGGGAAATGCTGTGACTAGCTAACAGCAGAGGAAGAAGTTTTGCTAAACCTCAGAAGGAATTGTACAATACCAAGATCTCTAAATCAGGAATAGGAAGCAAATGGCCCACCAAATGTTTTGGGACTCCAACTACCATCATTCCTCATAACTGATTATGATAGTGATAGAGCTGATGATGCTTGCAGTCCAATATCTGGAAGGCCACATTATTCTCACCCTGCTCTAAACACTTAACAATATTTATTATTTGGTTTCAATTATTGTTTTTTACCTGCTATACTGCTCAAATTTAATTTCCAGTTATACTGACATAGGATTGTCATGCTGCTTGATGCATCATCTCCAGGACCACAAAGGACTCATGTGTTTTGACCAATGTTGTTCTCAAAAGAGCAAATGAGTTATATGAGCAATTTTCTTCTCACTCTGAGAAAGTCTTTGAAAACTGCAAAGTTTGGGGACGTCAGGATAAGGTGGGCTTCTTTTTTTTTTCCCATATGTGGTAGACATGCAGGAAGCAAAAAGTTACTAGTCTAAGATTTATATGTTAATCCAAAAAATTCTAAAGGGAGATTTTGTAATGTTACCAGAAATGTTTGAGTTCGGCCTTATGAATAAAGAACTGGATAGTAAATATAGATCACTTCTTTGATATATAACAACAATAGAATATTGTTTGCTCAAACCTGGAAATGGAGTCAAGCACTGACAATGAAAGAATGGATTATTAAGGATGCTGAGATAGCCCAAATGGGCAAATTAATGTGCGTTCTAAAGGCTAAGCCAATTGAAGACTTTTTGAAAGACTGGAAACCTTTTATATTTTTTTGAGCAATAAGCAATCTAATGATGTAAGAATCAGTGACTATGGTTATCAGTCATTTCAGTACATCTGTTAAAGTGGATCAGTAGTGGTAGATTTTTTTCCCCCTTCCTCTTCCCCGTTACAGTCAGGATTGGGGGATTGTAGTCAGAGCCCTACTATGTATTAGTTAATGCCCTTTTTTCTTTTCTTTTTATTTCTACTTCTATTTTCAGATTCTTGGATTAGGACTTTTTCTCAATCCCACCATCACAGGTACAATGCAAGTCAACTTTACTCTGAATCCTGTGGGAACAGTAGGGTAGAAGTGAAGAAAAAGAAGAAGAGGAGGAGGAAGAGGAGTCACAGCTTGGTGAAGATATGAAATAGAGTCTTCTCCAAAACTGAGGAATTATTTTCTGTGGGATGCTAGGCTGCCTCTTCTCTGATGTGTGCATGTGTGTGTGTAAGAGAGAGAGAGAGGGAGGGAGGGAGGGAGGACTGGACAGTGAAGAATCCAGATAAAAAGAAAATCAACTCTTTTGAGTTTTGTTGCTGGAGAAGAGTGCTGAGAATAGCATGGACAGCCAAAATGACAAACAAATGGGTTCTTGAAAAACTCAGGCATGAATTGTCCCTGGAAGCCAAGATGATTAAATTGAGACTGTCCTATTTTGGCCACATCATAAGAAGGCATGATTCATTGGAAAAGACAATAATGCTAGGAAAGATAGAAATCAATAGAAAGGGAGAAAGACCTCATGCCAGATGGCTGGACTCGATCAGGGTAGTGACAGGTCTGAAATTGCAGAACCTAAGCAGAATAGTGGGATAGGGAGGCCTGGAGATGTCTCATACACAAGGTCGTCATGAGGACAAATTTGCAGATGGCCCCAAATTAGGAGAAGTAGCTAGTACCCCAAAGAATAGGCTCAACATTCAAAATGACCTTAATAGATTAGAAAGCTAGGCCAAAACTAACAAAATGAATTTCAACAGGGAGAAAATTAGGGCAAAAAATAATAATAATGAAATGCACAGAAATAGGATGGAGAACACCACACTTGACAACAGGACATGTGAAAGGGATCTAGGAGTCCTAGAAGACCACTAGTTGAATAGGAATCAACAGTGTGATGCTGCAGCTAAAAAAAAGCCAATGTGATTCTAGGCTGCATCAACAGAAGTATAGTGTCTAGACTGAGGGAAGTAATAGTACAATTCTGTTCCACTTTGTTCAGGCCTCACCTGGAATACTGTGTCCAGTACAAAAAGGATGTTGAGAAGCTGGAGTATGTCCAGAGGAGGGTGACCAAAATGGTGACGGTTCTGGAAACCATGCCCTATGAGGAGCAACATTGGGAGCTGAGTATGTCTAGCCTGGAGAAGAGAAGGTTAAGAGGTGATATGATAGCCCTGTCTAAATATTTGAAGAGATTCATATTGAAGATGGTGCAAACTTGTTTTCTGCTGCTCCAAAGACTAAGACATGGAGCAATCGATGAAAACTACAGGAAAAGACATTCCACCTCAACATTACGAAGAACTTCCTGACAGTAAGAGCTGTTCAACAGTGGAACACATTCCCTCAGAGTGTGGTAGAGTCTCTTTCTTTGGGTGTTTTAAATAGAGGCTGGATGGCCATCTGTTGGGGGTGCTTTGATTGTGTGTTACTGCATGGCAGTGTGGGATTCAACTTGAGGTCCCTTCCAACTCTATGATTCTATGATTCTATATTGTTTTAAAATATTGGTGTTTTAGTATTTTGATTTTTTTAAAAATATATTAGGGTGGTTGTTGTGTTTTTTTAAAAAATACATGTACCTTGTTGTGAGCCTTCTTTGATTCCAGGCAGGATATATTTTTAAAAACAACAACACAGTATTGCTTTTGATAGCAAACCTGGTCATATGCCCCCAGTAGGCAAGCATTAAAGATCCTGAAAGTTCACACACACACCCCTTCATAATTTTTCTCCCTTGGGCAATCTGTGGGTAGACAACACAGGTAGTGGAAACTGTAGTGGACTATCAGTATTTTCATAGACATTTAAATATTCTTGCCTTCCTTTTCCTACACTTTCATCTTGGCAAGGATGGATAAGAAGGAAGGTACAGAAAGTGTAGAAGCTCCCTGATATGTGGAACCTTGAGACAACACCTCAGCCCATCATCTTCTGAAATTCCCTTTGCTTTTCAAAAAGCAACACAGTCCTTTGGCACTTTAAAACACTAACAAATTAACTGCAGCATGAACATTCATGGACTTTGGCCAATTTCATTAGTGAATCTGAAAAATTGTTACCATAGGAAATTAAGAAGAAATTGTATGGTTTGTTTTTTATTGTGGTACACGAGGGGGGAAACACAATTTAAGTTTAATGGGATTTTAAAATCCACTTTTGAGGAAAGACACATTTTCTATCCACTCATCCTCTTTTTTTATGCCCAATATTCTCTTCATGAACCTGGAAAGGAGTGCAGCTTTTCAAAAATAAATCATCTTCAGTTCACATAATTTGTATAGAGGATATCCGTTAAACCATGACCAAATCATAGATTAGATCTGCCTCCACAAACTGAGCTGTAAGATGAAGGAGAAAACATAACAGATATGACACTTTTGGGACCCACATGGTGCAAAACAAGGCATGGATTCTCATTTTCCTTTGTGATATTGTGCATGAGTTTATTCCCACACCACTGTCAAAACATACATCACATCCTCATCCATGGATTGAACCATAAAAAACACAAATCACATACTTTGCAACATTGCTATGGCACAGAAACTAGATCATAGGTATAAATCCAATTGTGAGTTTCAGCTAGAATAAACTCATTGAATTGATGTGATGGACACGAACGTTGGTTTACCAATTGATTCTATGTGTTTACTCTAGATAGGACTAGCAATTGGATTTAGGTCATTCTGTATACAGTTTGTCATAATTTAAGGTAAAATGCCACCAAAGCAAACTTTCAAGCACAGCACAGTTCCATGTCCACAGTAATACTCCATAATAATAATGGATTTGGAACTTCATGACACTATTATGTAGCAAAAACATGGAACCAAGGCACAAATCCTCATAGATCCTCAAGAGTTTTACATGCGATGCCACAAAATACACAGTCAGATCGCAGATCATTTCCATAGCCATGTGTTACATCAAAAAAGATCCGTTTATTCACATCATTGCTGAAAATAAATTTACAGGATTTTTTCTGAGCCCCATGTCCCTCAATCTCTGGCTGCTATAAAACCAAAAATCACTTTCATATCTACAGACACCTGTAATGAGATGCTTGACAACATTGTTATGGTGCAAAACAGGGCACAGAAACTGATTAGGTAATTTTAGCCCAGTTAACTTAAAATCAGAGTTCACACTTGTGCAAGTAAGTAGCATTCTAAATGTCATGGATTCCAGAGTTACAAAGCAATATCACCCTATTGCCAAAGTACTGATTTTTAGCCACAGAAACAATCTGATAAAGCTACTTTTTTGGACTAGAATATTCCTTGCAAACAACAACAACAGGGGATTCACCCAAAAACGAACATCAAATGACACACATCACATCTGTCTTTACAGATGGCACTATAAATATCACAGATACATTACTTCCATATGCTACTAAAACTAGATCATGAAAAATCAATTATAGCTTTTCTGGATTATAACAGTCCTTTGATTGAGCAAGGGGCTCCGTTGTGGCCTGTGGTGGAATCGAGTTTCCTAGAAGTTCACGTGTTTCCTCAGGCTAGTCTACACACAAGTGTATTATGTGAACTGCTGAGCATTTTCACACATTTGCATAGATGCTTAATTGTCTTCACTTTCCAGTGCAAATTTGCATCTACCGTGTTTTCCCAAAAATAAGACACTGTCTTATATTTATTTTTTCTCAGGAAGATACACTATGACTTATTTTCAGGGGATGTCTTATTTTTACGATGGGGCAGATGAGAAGGGCTGCCCGTCTTTTTTAACGCTCCGCACTGATACGCTGCATAGCCATGCCTATCACTATATCTTATTTTCAGGGTATGGCTTATATTGTGGAAATGCTTAGAATTCCTGCTACGGCTTATTTTATGGCATGTCTTATTTTGGGGTATTTACCCTCCTTATGCTGAAAATGCACAGCCATCTGAATTCTTGTGAAGCAGACAGACATCCACAAGTGCGATAACATGCCTTTCTGCAGATTTTCACCAATACTCTAGTAAAAACTGCAAAGCCTTTTTCCACAGAGTTCCTTATGGAGTTCTTCCATCACCACAAAAAGTCCAGACTCCTGCAAATTGCATGCGACTGGATTGTATTCTATTTAACTGGAATGAGGAGTATTTTAATTGTATAAACTAGTTCCTAAACTCTGAGAAAACAAAAGAAAGGGTGAGACTCTTAGGTAAGACTGGAGGGCCAAAAGATGATATATCACCCCCTCCCCCTTTTTCCAAAGTAGGTGAAAGACCTGATCTGGATAGAAAAATCAAATGCAGATCCCAAACAGTCTTTGGCCTCCATACGTCTTGGGTAATTTGAATCTAGTATCTCTCTGGAATGGAGAAATTATACAGTGCTGGACTTCTGCTGGTGGAATGTTGGGATCCAAAGTACTATAAGAAGATCAACCTCCTTTCTCCACAGCAGCTCCCTTTGTGCTCCTTAAACCAGCATTGGGGTGCTGGGAATCCTTCCACAGCTGGTTTTCAAGTGGCATGGAAGGGGTCAGAGGGGACAAGAGAGGAAGAAATTACAACCAATGTTGCAATGTTGGATTCAACTTTTGGAGTTTGTGTTGCTTGAATCTGTGCTGTTTATCAACCACATTTGAAAAGATTTAAGGGCATCACTCTCTCTGCTGTACACAGGTTGAGCACTCTACAAAAGAATAGGCTGGTAAATGGATTCGCTGAACTCTGTCTTTTTGCTATGAAAAAGAGATGCCAAAGTTCAAGACCCTGAAAAATGAAAAATGGATACAAAAACACTGTTGGGGGAAGCCATTCTTATCTTTTCTGGGTAGATTAAGGGCTTTAATGTAGTAATTCATATTTATGAACTGGACATTTATTAGGATATGCTTCATCAGCATATCTTTGCAAACTTCATCATCTGGAAATAATCCTTTACAAGCTGCAGATGCCTCCCTGGGCCTGAAGGACTTTTGAGATGTTTGTAAGAGCAGCTACAATCAAAACATGTTGCTGCTGCATTTCAGCTCTTTGGTGTATGTATGTTTTTCCCTGAGGCCTGCAAAGATTTATTTTCTGGTAGCACACACATCACTCCTTGTTTCCCATTCATTCTTTTACTCTTGATTTGTATAAATGGAAAGCCTGTCATCACAAGTCTGCAAGAATGCCATATCTTGAATATGGAAACTTCATGTGTCTTGTACAAAAAAAAAAAAAAAAAAAAAAGACAGGGATGCCAATTCACAATCTGAGCATGGAAATGGTACTTTTTTGAAATACAGCTCACATAACCCCCTAGCTGTCATTGCCATGAACCCACCAGACCAGGTCCAAACAGCCTATAAAAAATGAACACTTCAGTTTCATTCACAGGATGTCAGGACATGCCAGGGACTCTTTCTAAGTAGTACTTAGTTTTTGGCTGGGTTTTCAGGACAGCAGATTATCCCTATTTCAGAGATTTTTTAAAAATCCACTTAGGCCTTTGAAGCTTCCGGTGTTCCAGCACATTTCATTTTACTTTCATTTTATAGACCTCTGGCTCAAAACATATAGCTGCAAACCTATGATCACCTAACTGTGAGTATCTTTCTTGGAATTCAGTGGCTCATAGAGTGTAGACCTATACAGGACTATCATACAAGGTACTTCAAAACTATGTACTCCTTCTGGGCTCTTATTTTGGATACTGGCACGGTACAAAACTTCCAAAATTGGAGAAAATCCTGAAATTTCTCTACTCTCTGATGCTTCATCTAAGCTAGTAATGTTCACAACAAAGGAAGACCTTGTAATACTTTTCCAATTATAGGTTCACTGCCAGTCTGACCTAGTACAATATGGCAGATGACAGGTAGAGCTTCTTAGTGTATTTCTGTTGTTATCATTCATTTATTTAAAATGGCAAGGGACAATATGTGAGCCACCCTTGCAGCTATCTCAGCATATTTTTGGTTCTCCTGAAGTCCCCATCCTTCCCCTTTTGCTACTACCACAAACAAATTTCACTGGCAGCACCGCAGAGGAAAAACACTTGATCTTAGCCAAAAGGCTAAGAAGTGATATGGTGGGTATTAATTTTAGAAAAGATCTACTTGCTGTTAGGAATCCTTATGATACATTACAAGTACAAATAAGTCAGGTCAAAGGCTTTTTAGAGGTTCACTCTTTGCACCATTTTCAATATTTCAATGGAACCCATCATGACATAACAAAGGCTACCTATACTTATGTCATCTAGAGAACATGGTGTCCAATTAATCTGGGTGCCTCCATCTTCCACATAGTAGTTTTCAAGCCTTTCACAAAGACATTTTAGATTCTGACCATGTTTAAACAGGTCATTAAAATCAGTTTCACTCTGTCCTCATCATGACCAGGGCTAAAGCCTTCACATGGGAAGGTCATTTCTGCACCAAATCTGGACCACCCCTGTGTTAAAGTTAATTTTAAAAACCTATATTTTTTTCTGCATTTTCCAAGAAAATCGGGAGCACTTCAGAGCAACAATGGGCTGCTGTTTACACAGCGCCACCTGGCACCACTGCCACAGGGGTGAGTTTTTCCCTATGAGGTCACAACGAGGTGCCCAGCCATATGATCAATGCTGGCCACCTCAGATTTGGCCTCAGAGGCAAAGACTCATACCAGTGATGGGGACACCAGATGGCACAGAGGAACACATGTGTTGACAGCCACCCAACATCTTGCCAGAGTGCGCAGATAACAGGAGGAAATCAGGGCAGCTTTGGGCCAGAATAGTGTGGGAGTATTCTGGCCAATGTTTATCAAACCTTTATACAAAATCTCAGTTCCAATCTACAGTTGACCCTCCGTTTCTGCAGGGGATCCGTTCCAAACACACACACACACACACACACACACACACACACACACACACACGCAAAAATGGAGACTCGCATGTATTCAAACCCAATAGGCTTGAGCGTGTAGGGGAGCACCCCATTGGGATTAATGGAGGTCAGCCCTCCATATATAAGCAAGAACGCGGATCTCAAGTCCGCAAGAACAGAGGGGTGACTGTAGTCTGTAATAAGAAACTTAATCCAAATACATAGACTAATAATGAATAGATGGTTTGATCTAGAATACAGAGTCACCTGAAACGCATTAATGGATTACTTGTGACAGAAATTGCTCACTTACTGCTTTATCACACTAGAGGGCAAACGGGAATTAAACAAGAGTTAAACTAGAGAAAACCAGGAACAATGGGAACAATTAGTCCAGAGCTGTGAGAGAAAAGAATGAGAAACAATTTTAGGATACTGTTTCTGTTGTTATGCAAACTATTAGACCTTTAATTATTGGGCAAATTCTATCTTATCAGTGGTATACTCATTTTAGCAGGCTTTATGGAGCTCTACTTGCAGGGAACCACCCTTCTATTGTTTTTGAAAGTACTCATTTGCCTTATTGGTCCCCTGTGTCAGTATCTGAAATAAAGAAGCTGATTGCAGCTCTTACTTCCAGTAAGGCCCAAGAGAAGCTTTCCTGAGTGGTCGGCCCTAATATTAGCTAATTAACAGTACACGTATAATGCCAATGAGCTGGAAACAGTAGAGTTATCACTATTCACAAGAAAGATAATGTGTAAGATCTCAATAATTATTGGACCATAAGTCTTCTGGACACATATATACTAAAAATCTATTAAATGAATTGGAGTATTGGGATTTTCTAACAATGTTACCCAGCGAAACATACTGACTTTAGGAAAGGGTAGAGCCCTATTGACCATTGTTTTACTCTTTAATTTTTAGCTCAGCAAAGAATTGTCAATTCTACCAAACATCTATTTGTTGCCTTTGTCGCCTTAGCAGCAGCTTTTGACTCATAAGGGTGGAAACAGGGTGCATGGCTACACCCATATGGCCAGGTGCCTCCTTCTGATATTACAAACTGCAGTGGGGGTCTTAGGATGGCAGCATGAGGTAAGGGGCACATGGGACTGTGCAGTGTTCCAGCTGTTGCTGCAGAGTTTCCAGGAAACTGCAACAAATACTCCGTCTTTTTAGCTCAGATTAAGGCCCCTCTAGGCTGGGATCAGTCCAGGACTACTGAATCAGGGCTAATGACCTCTGTCATCTGAACAAGGTGACACCAGGCGGGGGGGGGGGGAACATGGCCCCCATTTTTGGCAACTTGTTGTGTACAACCTCCATTTTTGGCAACTTGCTGTGTTGTCACTGGTTTTAACAGTAAAAGTCTGAAATTCCAGGGGATCTAATGTACCTATGCTTTTGCATAGACAAAAGCAAAAAGATTAGCCTTTTGGAATTGTGTGATGGTGGGGTCTCATGGACTTCAGTGAAAAAATTCTGAAGGGGTGGACCCTACTGTGAAGGCCTTATGTTTGCCAGCTTAACTGGCTAACCATTTGATACTGACCTGAGACTCTATGCATCATCTTGCCCTACACCTGCTTGAAAGGGTCAAAGTATTGACATCGAATCAAGATGCATAAATTAAAGTGTGCAGTTCCAGAAGAATTCAGTCTTCTCTTAATCACTGCTTGCAGTTCCATGGGAAGATGCTTGTGAACATGATTTCATGACGTATTCTGATGACCATGTTTTCTAATCCCATGCTGGTTTATATTCTTGTAACACATACACACATCTCTTCTTCCTCTCCCTTATCATCATCATCACCATCTTATAAAAAGGTGATTCTCAATTCCACTATGGAATTTGATGATTCTCAATTCTACTATGCCATCCCAAAATCATTAGCAGTTATGTAGAGTTGAATTCCAATTATATTTGACCTCATTTAAAAAATTCAGATGCAGGGAAGTATTAACATATAAGGTTAATAAATAGGATCACTGGGAAGTCATTTAAATGTATGGAGGTATAAATCCTTTTGACATGAATGAGTGTAAATTAGCCAAAAGAGGGTAATAGATGAGGTGTTTGGAGGCTGAAGAGAAACAGAAATGTTACAACCATAGCATTGCTACAGTCACATTGCAGGGTGTTTTCCCCTGCCAGTGTCATTAAGGGCAAAGTGTTTTGCCTTTCTTACAGTATGCTTGTAGGCTGCTCCAGGATATCAAGCTGTCACACAGATCTGGACACCTTAGTGCCCAACTGGTAACACATATGATTACACTAACAACATAAAGCAGTGGCCCATGTTGAAGATGCTATCCCAATCCTCAGTTTAGAAGGCAAGCAGATAGACTGAGACGATTAATAAAACGGAACATTTTTCAATCACCACATTTGCCTTCTTATGCCACAGATAATTCAGCCACTAAAATATATCCTTGGAAGCTGTGCTTTTATGTAGTAGCTAAGGGTTACCAAAAGGGAAAGGCAAAGAAAAAGAAACTGAAGACGACCAGTTGTATAGCAAGATTGTCTCTGCATTGAAATAACAGGTGCATGAAATGATACACTCAGAGAAATCAGACCAGCTTAACCATGAAAATTATCAAGCTGGGAATATGCATAAAGCTGAAATACTATTCACAAAAATATTATCTGCCTCTTTATTTCCTAAAGCATGCCCATATTTCATGTCTTTTCAAGAAAAAATATGGATGTGTTCACAGATTTTTGTGCTGTAAGGGTCTTCCATTCTTACATGCAGTTGTAGGAAAGAAAATGTGCACACATTATGTGAAGGTTTGTTCCTTTCCAGTGGGAAAAATAAAATGTACCATCAAATATTCTCTTGCTATTTGCTGCTTCAGAACACTGCAAACAAATATCATCTTTCAATAAATAAATGTGTCTGCTGTGCATTAGCTAATCCTCAATATGAGGTCACTTCTGATAAACTTGCAATATTCTGTACCCTACCACACATGTTCCAAAACTGATGCAGCAACTGTATTTTCCCAGTTGGCTACTATGCACATCACAGCAGCCACAAGAAAGTTGATAGCAATGTCAAGGTCAGTGTCATTAACCAAGTCTTTGAGATAACACAGCAGTACTGTTTTAAGATTTTCATTCATTCCATTAATCAAATTCAGTCATTTCATTAATCAAATTCCAAAGATTAGTCCATAAACCCTGTACCACCATGCCACCAAAACTTCAGGTCTTTACTTTTCCCCCCTGTAAAAATATTTTGCTTTCTCTTTGTTTCCTAACAGGAGTTTCTTTATCTTTCAGCATGTACTCATGTACCATGTACCCCCCCCTCCCAACTTTCCTTTAAGATGAGACCTTGTGAAAGGAACTCTATGAGTCCAAAGACATGGGCCTGAATCCTAGGTTAGTCTAAACTAAAGTAGACCAATTGAATTAATTGTTGAATTTGCATGGATAATTTATCTATACATTGATAAATCCCATTGAATCAGTGGATCTACTCTAGTCCAATATATTCTCTGTTAAAACGTATGGGAATGGCCCAAAAAAAAAAAAAATCATCTTTGTCCACTGGCTTCTTGAAAACCTCATAAAATATAGTAGAGTGACATTATATTTCATTATTTCTTCTTGTGTACTCTTTAGCACTCTCCACTATCTTTTCCATACCTGATAGTGCTGCAAATTTTGTTGGAAAAAATACCTTAACTGGCCTTCATGATAAAAAGAAAGCTTAGGATCTTTCAGGTTAAGATCCAGCTTTGTATATTTATATATGGGTTGTGTGAATATTGAAGAACAGAATTGTCTCTTTGTGGGAGAAAATTGCACACTCTTTTTGCTTCCAAAAGAAACAGAAGAAGGAAACAAATATTTTCAATTTGGATTTTTTTCCCCTTCCCTAACCCATATCTGTACCTTTTCTGCTTTACATTCAGACAGGAATTCATAAGGCTACATTCTACACAGAAGCGTGGTGGAGGACTCTGCAGGGTGGCCCCAATCACAACATTGTATTGTGGATAGTCCCCATCCATCCTCCTCAGTTCAGACCATGCCACTTTAAGCTGCTGGGTCAGAAAAGAAAGTTCAACTCAGGTTCACTTGAACACAATTACGAACTTTCTAGTACAATTGAGAGACCTAATAAAGATGGGTCTGCAATCATGCAGAGATGTTTTGTCATGCTCAAGCTAATGTGAGAAGAAATTCCTATCAGGCCTAGCTGCTCAACATGATCACAAGGACAGCACTAAGAGGGAGGGACCAGAATTGCAGCCCTATGACATACCCTTGGTAGGACCAAATGGGCAACCAATGTTGAAAATAGCAACCCTGATTCCTCTGCCTATCTATTCCCCTACCTAATTAAGAATTCGGGATTACTTAATAGATGCACAGTTTTGTAGAATTTTTTTTCATCCTGACAAAGGTATTGCTGGTCTGTGAATGTTGATGTCTTTCCCTCCCCCGTCATTGTGTGTGTGTGTGTGTGTGTGTGTGTGTGCGTGCACATGTTATGAATATCATTTGAACATCTCTTATGCAGCCAATGGCCTTTAATTGCCCTTTCAAATCTGGATTTACTGGATTGCCCATCAAAGCCATTAAATGGAAAATACTTTTGAGTTGCAACAAGAACATCTTGGAGCAATATACATTTGTGGGGCAAATCCCTTCCCTTTCTCCAGTTACTGCAGCAAAGCTCCGAGAGCAGAAAGAAGCCAGAGAGAGTGGCAGATGATGCTGTCATTCCCATTATGTAAAGTGCCAGCATTTCAACTTTGCCCAACATAATAATGATTCCAGCATAATACTTTTAGCACTACCCCTTCACGAACACCCTGCCCAGCTTTCTGGGAGTTATAATTCTAAATACTGTATTAACTTTTCCAGATTCTGAAATCAACATGATTCTGTGGACTTCAAATGGAACACAGGGTTAAAAAAACTGAATTGGAAGAAATAACAGGAAGGTTTAAAGCAAACTGCTCTCTCTTGGGTTTAATGTCCTACTCAAAAAATACAAATGCTGGGTCATTGTGGGTGTACTTTAAACCATTCTGCTCTACCTTTCTGCTGTACAGTATTTTCATCACACTCTACTAGGACGCCAATGTGATGGCAGAACTAATATATGAAGATATGAACTTTTTAAAGAGATGAACTCACAATACTATTTTTAAAAATCAGAATTGCAAGACCCTTTCACAAAATGTAGCAGACAAGAGCTTCTTTCTATATCAGCTTGACATATTTTGATTCAGACATCACATTCAATAATCACCATCAGGCTATTGCCCCAGAATTCCCTAAAGCTAGTCTCTACTGTAACTATTATACTAATACTGCAACAGCTGTCTCCAGTAGCCTTTATGTCCAGCTTTCCATCAACTGTGTATTTCCACATGGTTTAAAATTCTCCTAAGCAAATAATCTTTTTCATTCTCCTCCCCCCCCCCATCTCACTTCTCACTCAACATCTTGTTTCACTATGACACATTCTTCCCAACATCTAGAACTTTGAGTTTTAAGAAGTCCAGAGAACTATGATGATTTACTTCTTATTGTGAACCAGTACACTGGGCTATGACATAGAAACCCAGATTAAAATATCTATCTAGTAATTCTGGTGAGCCAGTGTGGTGTAGTGGTTTGAGCATTATACCATGACTCTGGAGACCATGGTTCAAATCCCAACTTGGCCATAGAAACCCACTGTATGACCTCGGGCAACTGTCTCAACCTCAGAGGATGGCAATGGCAAACCCCCTCTGAAGAAATGTACCAAGAAACCCCGTGATAGGTTCACCTTAGGATCACCATGAATTAGAAACAACTTGATGACACACCACCACCATCAGTAATTATCTAACAGAAAGCCACCAGCTCCCAACTTTTCACAGTTGTTATAAGACTAAACTATCATTCTGAGCTTTTCAGAATACATAGTTCTCTGTCCCTTTAATATGTATTTATAAATACAGTTTTGAAAGAAATACACTATATTAGTGCTTCTCCTGATATCTGATGTGGGGAACAAGGAAACGGCACTATATTTGTGACCATTGGCTGCAATTCTATCATTTTTTCTTTCTGTCCTGGAAACTTGCCAAGAGTTGGCAGCTACTGGAACAGGGATCAGGACTAGTTCAGGGATAACAACTTTGAGCTGTGCTCACCATTTCCGTTTTTGCCACAATTGGGTTAATGAAGGTAAGTGCATACACACCACTTTGGGAGCACTTCCTACAATATCCCTTTGCATTAGGGCAACTGGGCTGTTGCTGGCCCCTCATGCTCTTTTCTGCCCTTGCTCTTAACCCCACCTCTCTGCCCTATGCTCCGCCCAGAGTGCCTTTGCGTATGTGTATTTTAAATATAATTCTGGAGTTATGCAAATGCGGTCTAACAAAAAAAAAGATGAAATTTTGTTTTAAAATGAGGCTGTTCTGGCATAGCAAAAAGGAAAGAGGACAGGAAGAGGAGGACACACTGACTGAGCAATCTTGGAACTGCCTCTTGAGTATTTTACTCCATCTGAGCACTAGCACTAGATCAGTACTATTGGGAACTTATTGACATGTTTTTCTGTCAGTGTCAAAGAGTGGGCTAACCACATTTCCTGGACAAGGCCGCAACAAGAGGGAGATAGTGTTGTGCAATAGGTATTGCCAAAGGTGCCATTACCAAATTTTATGTTTAAAAGCCGTGTGAAATAAAGTTCATGGTCTTACACTGTATTTGGTAAATCAGGTTTCTAGAACAGTACAATGGACTTCACCTCAACTAACTTGAGGCTTCTTTTGGTTTCATGGTACACCAAATAATTGTATGCACTTATCCCCATGTATAAACTGGATAGGCTACTATGTTTTGTTATCTCATTCATTATAATTGCCCCTGCTGGAGTAATGTTTTTCTTCTTCTGATGTCAATTACTACAGTGTGTGGAGGGAAAACATCTTATTGTATAAACACTGGTACTCCTTTATCCAATTAAATTCAGAAATAGTTTGTTTTGCTGGGGGGGGGGGGAAAGAGGAAAGGTTAGCCTTTTTCCTCTTAAATGACAAACAAGTCCCTCTAAAGTAGATCATTTTTCCTGGATATGATCCAAGAAATGAACTCTGCTCTTGTTCATGCTACAACAGTACCAGTAGACAATTGTTATTGCCAGCATGTACAAGAAACTTTTCTCCCATTCTCTAAGTTGTGCAAAGGGTGGTCATGTGACCTACTTTACCTAGGGGAGTCCTCTCTTTGAAAATGCCTTCTCTATGAAGGCATGTCTGGTATAGGAATAGCTTAAAGATAGCTAAGAAGGCAGAATAGGGGCCTTGAAGTTACCCAACAGCATTGGGTTCACCATGCAAGCAGACTGAGTAGCGCAGGGCTCTGCATGGTGGCCACAATCACAATATTATATTGTGCATAGTCCCCATCCATCCTCCTCAGGAATCATCTGATCACAGTCTTCTTTTAAACACTCTAATGAGATGTATTTTATTTCTCTTTAAATTAAAGGAATTGTTTCTAAGTTTACATCTATAACTATCAATTAGCATATGCAAATCAGTGTCTTATTTTGTCCTCTTCTTTCAATGATCAGTTTCCTTTCCTTTTTTTTTTTTTTTTTTTTTTTTTTTTTTTTTTTTTTTGGTAATGCTGAGAACCAGTATGGTGTAGTGGTTTGATTGTTGGACTATGACTCTGAAGACCAGGGTTCGAATCCTCACTTGGCTATGACACCCATTGGGTGACCTTGGGCATGTCAAATGCTCTCAGCCTCAGGGGAAGGCAATGGCCATCTTCCTCTGAACAAATCTTGCCAAGAAAACCCCATAATAGGCCATAGAGTCACCATAAGTTGTAAACCACTTGAAGGCACACAACAACAAAGTAGCCGTCCTCCCAGCATGTTAATCTAGTTTGCTTTGGTTTTTTTAATCCTTTATTAACATATAAAACTTAACATGTAAAAAAAATCTGCCCTGTATTATAATAATGAACTTATTCTCTAAGGGTAGGCAAAATGAAAACCATCCCTACAGAAGAGGGAGGTATGAAACTTTGGGAAGTCCACTGACTGTCATTTACTCCATTCATCTGCCCAAGCATGGTTTCACACCATTAGTTGCCTTGATGAAGAGGAGAGGTAGACATCTCCATACACTGCTATGGGGTTGCATCTCCACACACTGCTACTGGGAGTAAGCCCATTGAATTCAGCTTTGGGTATAGACCAAAATACAGGTTCTCTTCTGGATGCATCGGTACACAGGATTGGACTAGACAACCTCTGTGTACCATCTGGTCAAGCAATGCTGTGAAATCATATGAATATTATTCAGCAAGCAGCAGTTAATTTTCACATTACAGCAGTCCCTGAACACCAAAAAATGGAAGAACCTTGATGACAGAGGTAAGAAAGTTGTCATTTTTATGGCTCTTTCTAGACAAAGTATGACTTTCTAGATATTACTGGACTATAAGAATTTTTCATTACTAGCCAGCAGTCAGTAGTGAGGCATGATGGGAGCTGCAGTACCACAATGTCTGGGGTGGCCACACATTCTTTTTTTTACCCAAAGGACTGCATGGGAATAAAAATAAATGGTGTCATACTTATCTTCAGAGGCTGTCTATGCTTTTGTGGTCACTCTGTGCATGGATCAATTAATGGATATCAATTATCTATTCACTGTTGTTCCTTTGCAAAAGAGTGGAAGGTAGCTATGTTGTGTTTTTGCTGCCGGGTGATTAGGCTGTTTCACTTATTCTGCATTGTACAGAAGGGACCCAGAGTGTGCTCATAAGGGAGGAGATGGCAATAAAATGAAATAGCAGTCCACCAACCAACCAGCCATACATACTTTGCTTTGACTGGTGGCTGATGGGATGAGACATGGTGGGATTTCTTTCTTTCACTTTCAGAAACATAACTAGAGGGAGGGTGGTGGGGGTCACTGGAAAACCTGTCTGTTGACTTCCCCTGTGCCTGTATGTGTGCCTGTACATAAAACATCTTTAGAAGTTTAAAGTACTGTAGAGCCTGGATGCTCTGATTTCCTAGTGGAGCAGGCATACAATGAAATGGAACTGAAGCAAGGCAGCCATTGATCTAGCCTCTGTGTAATAAATCTAGAATGCTATCACCAAGAAGTGGGAAACATCATTGAAGTGTGGGCAGAGGAAAATCAAATCTGTGCTGCTTTCATCCAGCATCCTATTTCTGTTGAGACGAGTCCCTAAAAAAGTGGCAACACTCTCTTAGCAACACAGAACAAAGCACAATCTGATTTCATTTACATAGGCATAAGCCTGGAATAATGCCTCAGTGTCATCCCATCAGGATAAATGCAATCCAGCTAGAATTGCTAACTAAGGGGAAATATAACCCAGCTTGCTTTTTCTTCTTTTCATCTTAGACACCCATTAGTCAAGAAAAACAAAAGCCCTCCTTTTTTTTTTTTTTGGTCTCTTCTCATGTCTTGTGATTTTTGTTCCTGTATACAGATGGACATAAAATATGTAAGTCCGAAATGTTCATGCAAAAAATGAAATGTCCACATGCTGCTGCTACAGTGTCAGAGTTTTAAATCAGCCTGCTGCTTGGCAGCTTGGCAAAGTTTCTTGTCTGAAAAAAGAAAAAGAAAACCCTTGCCAAATCCCAACCCCCGCCAGAAGACAAAAGCAGTACTCCCTGTCTAAAAAAATGCTATGAGGTTCATGAGGTTGCCATAAAATGAGAGGCGACTTGAAGGCGCACACACACTCACCTGACAAATGACTAAGTCTTTTTTAGATGCTTAACTCCTTGCAGCTATAATGCATATGCATCACAGATGGGCCTACCTCCACACTGAACTTTCGTTAATTTTGGGAAATTCTGTTCCAAACTAGGGTGAAACAGAATTCTCACCCATCCTCAGAGATGAACAAATTAGTTAGTTTTACTTTCTTTCACATTTGAACTTTGCAGACTTCAGTAAACTGCTTTATTTTTAAATAATAATAATAATCAGGAAATGTAAAATCTGATTTTAAAACACCTCAAAAATATATGGTTTGGTCTGTAGCCTGTGGGCTTTCTTTTCGTTTTAAAGACTTTCTTGTACTCTGCCTCACTGCTGTGATGGTGAATGATGAAGTGCAGGCAATCATGAAAATCTCCACAGCTTACCCTCAAGAAATGGAAGGGTATGGAAATACATGCTCCTGCGTCAGTAAATCTGTTTTTCTATTCTTCTCTCCACCAGGAGCAGGTCTTTAGAAATCTAAGGGATCTTAAGCACCATTTTGAGATTTGAATTTAGTTCACAAAAATATACAGTTGGCCCCCACATTCGTGGATTTGACTTTTGCGGATTTGACTATTCACTGATTTTATTAATATGTTCTCTCTAGAAATAGAGAGATTGTATGGTCAATGTCTGCCCAAAATCACAAGGGAGGAGCTAGGCATTTGTAAGTTCTCAAGAACAATTCTATAGTCAACCTCTGGGTCATGTTGACCTCACAGAGTTGTGCTGGGAGACCTAGAGATTCCTAGAGAGGTGTTCTCTCAAGTAAAAATAAAATGGTGCTTTTTCCACTTTCACAGGTGTCCTGGGCCCATAACCCTAGGGCACACTGTATTGCTGGTGGAAAACCCATCTTCCCATTCCTACCAAGCATTGAAGCCCAACTCAGAAATAATAGGGAAGGAGGGGACCCCACAATGTCATTGTCCCTGACCATCAAAATGTTTGGAAGCTTCCATTCTGGGAGTCTTGAATCCGTTATGCCAATGTTCTGCATGTATACATATTTTTAGTCTTAATTTCTCACTATGGCCCAGTTATAGTGGGTCCCTGTAGTGCCAAGAATAAGCATAAATGTTGGTATTTTTTGATGGCACAGGCAAAGGTTTCACACTTTAGGGAGGTGACCAGATGTCATCACTGCAAAGCAGGATCCTTGATAGGACATGTCCTTAATAGGACAAAAGAAGATCCTTGTAGGACATTTTCTCATATGTAGGACATTCTAGAAAAATGAAGGACATTACAAAATAAAAGCTAAAAACACTATAAATATAAATTCACTTCACTTGGTTCATTTACATATACTGTATTTTATTATGTACTCAGCAGTATTCTTCAGATGAACTTCCTTTTGTTAAAATGCCTTGTTGACTTGCAACATACTCACAGAACCCTGAGCAAGACAAATGCTTAAAATGGTACTTTACTAGCAACCAACCTTTGACTGACTCTATCCATCGTGCTGAAATTAGGGAGGGGAAACCCTTTTGACGTTAGTACTGTGTCCTCAAGCAGCTCATTGCCTTCCATGTGGTGTTATTCAATGTGCTCGAAACAAAGGACATTTTGGAATCCCTCCTGGACAGACGGTCCTGGAAAAGGAGGACATCTGATCTCTTTGGAGACTCAGCCATTCCCTCTTAGGAGCTCCTCTCCCTGCCACAACCAGGTGTCTAGCCATCTGACTATGCAGTCTTCCTCTCTGTTTACTACCCTCTACCTTTTGTAGTATTATTGTCTTTTCTAATGAGTCATGCCTTCTCACAACAGGACCAAAGTAGGACAACCTCAAATTCATCATCTTGGCTTCCAGGGAGATTTCAGGCTAGATCTGTTCAAGGACCCATTTGTTTGTCTTCTCTCTTCTGGGCTGTTCAATGTATCCGCCACACTCTCCTCCAGCACCACCTCTCCAATTATTTTCTTTTCTGTCGACTTTCTTCACTGTCCAGCTCTCACATCCCTCGATGGTGATGGGAATACCATGCCTTGGACGATTCTGATTTTCAGCGCTCAGTTGTAAATCTTTTAGGATCTTGTCTTGTTCTTTCACAGCCGCCCTCCCCATTCCTAGTCTTCTTCTGATTTCTTGACAGCAGTCCTTCTTCTGATCAATATTTGATCCAGGAGCCTTGTAATATCACCAGAAGCAACAAGAGCAACAAGCAACCCGTCCTTGGCTGAATCTGCTTTTCAGTTATTCCTTTCAAATGTGCTGTAATTCAGGGAGTGGAAAAACTTCCAACATAGGCCTTGAGTCCTCAAGCAGCCCAATGCCTAACAGGTGGCCTTACTCAATGTCCTTCTCAGCCATGCTCCAAATGGAGGACACTTTGGAATCCCTCCTGGACAGAAGGTGGAAATGTAGGACATGTCTTAGAAAAGGAGGACACCTGGTCATTTTGGGGGCTGTAGCCGTTTCCTCTCAGGAGCTCTTCTCCCACCACTAGATGCCTACTCACTCTTTGCTGCCACCCTTTGCTTCTACCAGGCTCCTACCAGGAGCCACCCCAACGTCACAGAATTGCTCTCTGGGGTCTCTTGTCTCTGGCTACTTTGCTGTTGTGTGCCTTCATGTCCTTTCCAACTGATGCAGGGTGACCAGGCATCCAGGACATGTCCTACATCTCAGCCTTTGGTCCAATTGTGTAAATTTACAGCGCTTCATAAAGGTTAATAATAATAATAATAATAATAATAATAATAGTAAGAGGATTCCCGAAACGTCCCTCCCTTTTAAGCATGGCTAAGAAGCATTTATGTGTTTTTAGCTCAGGACCAGCAGGCACCCTCCTTTTCCAGGAGACGCCCTACAAACGCCCCTCCATTTCAAGCATGACTAATCAGCACTGATAAGTCCTACCTCTTCCTTGAAAAGCCCCCTTGGGACATATCTCTTGGTCACCCTGGACTTAGGGTTAGAAGGTAACATGGGGGAGGGTTCTTGGCTGGCTTTGCTTTTGCCAAGGCAATCATCCCCTAAATCGAGTGAATGTGTTTATCTTATGGCTGAAGCCTGGAATCGAACCCGAGTCTCCGGGGCCCAAGTCCAGCGTCCGACTCACTAAGCCACACGGAGCCTCCTCTGCTCTTCTGAGCTCAGCCAGGGAAGGGGAGGAGGAGGAGGAGGAGGAGGAGGAGGAGGAGGAGGGGCAGGGCTGGGCGGGTGGGCCAATGGGGAGAGGCCTCGGGGACGGGGGCGGGGCTCCGGGGCTCCATTAGCTCCGCAGGCGCCGATGCTGCTGGTGCTGGTGCAGGTGGAGGCTGCAGGTGGAGGCGGGAGGCTGTGCGGTTCCTTTGGCGCTGGACTCAGGTGAGAACCCCTGCTCCTTCCCACTCCTTTCCCAAACAAGGAAGCCAGCCGCGTCCTCCTTTTCCCGGACCCCCCCCAAAGGTCCTCCTCCATCGGGACCAAGACTCAGAAGCCATGGGTTTACATTTACTGTATTCTTTTTCTTAACTCAGCGTGGCCAGCCGCGTCCTCTTTTCCCCGGACGCCCCTCTTACATTCTCGCCTTCTGTCCGGCAGGATACCCCCCCCCCCAAAAAAGAAGCTCCCCGGTTTGGAGCCGGAATAAGAAGCAGAGGGTTGGCATTTGTGGGAGTGTGTTTGGAGCTGAAGGTGACTAGACGTAGTCCTCCTCCTTTCCCAGGACCCGTCCTCCATTTCAGCCTTCTGTCCGGGAGGTTGTCCGAAAGGGCCTTCATTTTTAAGCCACGGGTTTATTGTGTTTCTGGGGGGTTCTTAGGGTGACCGGGCGTCCTCGTTTTCCAGGACGTGTCCTCCATTTCGGGAAGATGTGTGAGAGAGTTTGGGGGAGCAATCCGGGGGTCTCTCTGGCTCAGTGTCTGCAGATGTAAAGGTCCTCCTTTCCCCAGGACCCGTCCTCCATTTCCGCCTTCTGCCCCGGAGGAGGATGCCCCAAAGGTCCTCCGTGGGGCGGATGAGTGTCGGTGAGCTTTGCTAGGGTCGGGTCCTCCATTTTGCCTGGAATGTCCTCCTTTTGTTGGCTGTGAGGACCATCTGGGTCCCCAGATGCAGAGGTCCTCCTTTTCCCGGACGCGTCCTCCACCCCCCTTCTGCCCAGGAGGAGGAGGTGTGAAGCGGGACTCAGGAGCATGGAGTGGGGCTTCTTTCCCAAGGCTCCTGCGGAGGAGGGGGCCAAGTCCTCCCGGCGGAGGAGGTCCTCCAGATGGCGGGAGGGCGGGGAGGCCATCTGCTCCAGCTCTCCAGCCTGCCCTTGGCCCCGGGAAGGAAGCAGGCAGCCGGCAGGACAGGGCAGGGCTCAGCGCCTCCCTTGGGGGAGGGTGTATGGGGTGTGTGTGTGTGTGTTTGTGTCTTTGGGTATGAGTGTGTGAGAGATAGAGAGTGTGTGCGTTTGTGTGTGTTTCTATCTGCCTACTTGTGCCTGTGTGTGCCAGAGAGAGGGGGGCAAGGAGTAATCCCCCCCCTCTCTCTCGGAGCAACTTGACCGAGTCCCTGCAGCCCCAGCAGAGCCGCCTCCTCCTCCTCCTCCTCCTCCTCCTGCTTCTCTTGTGGGGGGGGCTCTGCAGCCGCGATGGCCCCCATTGCCTTTGAGGGGCTCCTGCCCTGTGCCCTCCTTCCCTCCCTGCAGTCCCTGATCGCGATGGGAGGTGACTTGCAGTTGCTGCTGGACTCTTGCACGTGGGGAGTTGGGCAGCAGCAAGGCCAGTTGGCCCTCCCTGACCTCTTCCTGCCCCTGGAGCCCTGGGGGGGAAACTCAAACTTCCTCCTCTTCCTCCCAGGCTTGTCTCTTGGGGGTGCTTTCTTACATCCAAGAAGGTGGTTGGGGTCTCCTCCCTTCCTCTTTCCTTCCTCCTGCTTTTTCTTCCTCTTTCACTAATTCTTTTTCCTCCTCCTCCTCCTCCTCCTCTTCTTCTTGCTGTGCATCCTCCAAACATCTTTATCCCGCTTGTTCCGGGCAGAAATGCAGAGGGCGTCCTCAGCCCCTCCATCCTCTCCCAGATAGTCAGTGGTTTGTGTGCCCAGGATAAAACACAACCCTCTCCCTATTGAAAGAAGAGAGAGGGAAGCTCCTATCCAGTGCAGGAGGCTGGACGTTATTCTGCAAAGGAGCCACTGTGGAATAAAGGAATACAGTAACTGTGTGTGTGTCTGGAGAGCGATGCCCAATGCTGCTTATACCTTCCCCACTGTTTTTAGTCTAGTTTCCCCCTTCTCTTGAACACAAATGTATATATTATACGAGACCTGTGTACTCCTGTTCCCTTGGTTCTTACTGTGTGTGTGAACACAGTAGAGTTTTCCTCACGCTTATGGTTTGCAGTTCTCTCTCTTTTCTCCTCAAGGGGGAACAGGACTTGAAACCGATGGAAGGCTCCCAACTCGGAGGAGATTGTGGGTCTGGGTTGTGAGTGGCGCATGTGCTGGCATGTTGGTGGGCACATGGGAGGAGATTCTTGCTGTCTCATACCCCCACCAGGATCCCAGGGATGGTGCTGAAAAGACAGTGGGCACCCTGCAGTGCCGCCTATGGGGGGAAACAACAATTAGATGCTTCAGGGAGGCGGGAGGCCTGGCATTAATAGAAACAGAAGCAGCCGTAATGAACAGCGTGTGGGCGATGTGATATTTTCCTTTCCAAGAAAGGAAACCTGTTCCTTGGTTTTGAGGGAGACTGGACTTCTCCTGGCCATTGGCAGCACGAAAGTAAATTTCTGTGTGGGCTGAATTTCTTGAGTCTTCCTGTAGTGTTTATTGGAAGGTTGCATTTTTAACCTTCAGCAATGTTGTAATGCCTGGCCTTCTTTCTGACAATAAAACAAATGCCAATGCTTTCTTTTACCAAAATATACATAACTGATATTTTTGTCCATCAGGCATATAATTATCAAGGTACATTTGTCATATTCTTTTTATTTTTCCCTTCTGCATTTTTTCTTTTTGTATAACGTTGTAGCTCTACTATCAGATCTTTTGTATTCTGTTGAATTTTTGGCGACTGAGTACCTGTTAGTGACCATTAGGTTTTTTTGTTTAAACAAAGTAATGACTAGTAGTGAAATCTTTTCCCTCTTACTGGCATACATTTTCAACTGGTGTGCATAGACATACATACAGTCGAACTCTGGACATTTAATCTTAGTTGAGAATATTTGTTTCTTTCCATTCAGCTTGATGTTCTGGGGGTGGTGGGGAAATGAAAATGAAGACATACATAAATATGTATGTTTAAACCTTTAAAGCCCTTACCTTCCCTTATTTTTTCCTTGCCTCGCCGATGGACATCAAACAGGAATCAAAAGAATAACAGGGGTGAGAGGAAACAGTAACTGATAAAACGTTCCAGTTTCCATCTCCAGCTACTTTAGCTGCAGGAGAGATCTGAGAGAGACAGACACTAAAGGGCCTCCTTTATCTCCAGGAGTAATTAGGATTCTTTTTTTAGTAAGCTTACTTTGGGGTTTTTCTTAAAGCTGGACTCCTTCCAAGAGTGGCAGTGTTTATCTTTCTCTCTGCAGAGCCCAGTGGTTTCACACGCTGACTGCTGCTTGTGCCTCCCCTGCAGTTCAGTGACATTACAGGGAGCGCTGCCTCAGCTAATGGCTGGTTGTGATTGTCCGAGTGATGAGACTCGCGGTTCTAATAGCAACTGGACAGTTGCATTTCATTCGACTAAATGCAAGGCAAGAGAAGGGCTAGTGAGAGATCACTTGGCTGGCTAGGCTCATTGCCATCTTAGGAAGGGATGGGCAGGGATTCTGCCGAAAGCCTTTGTTTCCAAAGGGCAATCCACACACTGGATAGGGTTATAGTGCATTAATGACTAATAATGAACAGGGTACATATTTAAAGACTGCATCAGCAGAATCAGAGTGTACTTTGCCAGTGTCAAGGAGGTTCTGGCGGTTTCAGCAGTGTGGCACAATTGCTGACTTATCCACGTGGCACGTGTTGAAACTGCTCTGTGCAGTTAGATATTGGCTCTGATTAATAGTTGGCTAATTCTGTCTCTCTGAAATGTTATGAACCTGTGTCCTGAAATACGCTTCCTCATCCCACTTCTCAAAGAAATTAGAGGATTTATGGTGTAAGTGGGGCAACAAAAGTTTGCAGCAGTGATTCTGTTTGGGGTTTCGGTTAGCTAATCCAGCATGCTCTGCCCTTTGATAAATATTTTGGTGCTTTCCCTTCTAAGGTTTTAAAACTCATTCTTAAAAATTTCTGCAAACAAAGCCGCCACCACCCCACACAAACCTGTTAATATTTAACCCTTGTGTTTCAATTGTGTTGTTTTGGCTACTAAAGGATCCACACTCAGAGAACTGGCCTATACCCTGTATACCTGGCCTATACCCTGCAGTTATTCCTGACTAGAATAAAGCCATTGAATTGATTGGATTTACCCGTTGACTCTCCATTCAGCTTTAGGTTCAGCGTGTTTGTTCTAATTGGGACTAACCAACAGGATTCTGTTTTCTATGGACGATTCAATCACACGACTGAAAGTGGAAGTATAACCTAGTGCCATCCTGAACGCAATCATACATATTCACGTTTTTGTGCAAAAGGTTATCAGATGCATTCATTCACATTCCAAACACACTCTGAACACTATCACACATCAATCCACACTTCAGTAAATTCGGTGAACTACAGAATTCACAAATCTTATTTTCAGGCTACTTCACATTCAGTATGGTGTTGTTTGGCGTGATATGCATGTCTGCTGTGGCCCTGGTATTCCCGCCGCATCAATTGCCATGATCCTCCATTTTGTTTTGGCTTCCAGGGCTCCTAGGTCTTCCCCGGCAGCCAGGAGGAAAAGCAATTGTTTTTGACAGGAAAGTGTGTGTGTGGGGGGGGGGGGAGGCTCTCCATTAGGCGTCCTGCAAGCTCTCTCTCTGCCCAAAATGGTGGGCTAGGGGCTTGCCCTGCTCCTGGTCCCTTGTGCCCCTCAGGGACCTTCCTTCCTTCCAGGTTGGGGCTTCAAAAAGAGAGACAAATCCCCCTCTTTTTAGTTAGCCCCAAAGAGTTGTTCTTCCTTCATTCTTCCTCCTCTGGGGGATGATGGAGTGGGGCAGCCTGGGGAAATGGGGGTCTGATTTCCTCCCCTCAGGGGCATCGCTCTGGGCTCATAACAAACTTCAACTCCCAGAATTCCATAGCCTTGGGCCACAAAGAGTTAAAGCGGTACCACACTGGGTTATTTCTCCAGTGTGGATGTAGCCTTAGTCGCCAGCTCTGGTTCCTGCACAGCTTCCCCTCCCCTTTCCTCCTCTTCCGACTCATGGTGAGGAGGCAGTGCCATTGCCTTCAATGGGGCTCCCAATGGGCCAGGCTAGCACCAGAGAGGACCCAGGCCCCCCACAACCTGGCTGCAGCCAACTCTCCTAAATGGAGGGACTTCTTTTCTCCCCCCATCCCCCCCATAGCTGGAGACTTAAAGGCACAGACACAGTCTCTCTCTCTCTCTCTCTCTCTCACACACACACACACACACACACACACCCATCTGGAGACCCCCACCCCAACCCGCTTTTTGGGTTTTCTTGGAAGGTTTATTCAGATGAGGTTTGCCATTGCCATTTTCTGAGGAGGCTGAGAGAGTGTGACTTGCACCAGGTCACCCAGTGGGATTCCATTCCTGCCTTCTAGAGCCATAGTCCAATGCTCAAACTAAGTACAAGGTTGCTTTGGACTGATTTTGAGTTGATGAATTGCCTAAATAACATGAAATGCGGGGTAATGAATGCACAAATAAAGTGCATTGCCTAAATAACGTGAAATAAAGGGTAAAGAATGACTAAATAACGTGAATTGCCTAAATAACGTGAAATAAGGTGTAATGAATGAACAGTAATGTGAATTGCATAATGTGAAATAAATGGTAATGAATGAACAAGTAACATTAAACAAGGCAAAACCATGGCAAGCCCCACAAGAGGTATAAAAAGATCAGGATCCAATTCTGCCCTCACTATGCCTGTACAGGGATACTAATTCAAACTCTAGACTAGGAAGAGTACGTACTCATATGATAACTTCTTTTGCATTCGCACTACTTTGGCTTTGGGGTGGGTGCTGTGTTCTTCTGTGCATTTGACAATCATTCG